>NC_091125.1:58448973-58748973 GCF_040183065.1 Periplaneta americana | reverse complement strand
AATATGTCGAATAAAAGGTCTCTTCGGACTTTATCAAAAGCTTTCACAAAATCAATAAAAGCTATATGGGTTTCTAAATTAAATTCTCTTCTTTTTTCTAACAATAGTTTGATACTAAATAATGGATCTACACATGATCTTCCTTTTCTAAAGCCATTTTGACACTCCAGAAGGAAAATCATATGTATTTTGTATACATATGTCATATGTATTTTTTAAATCTATGAAAA
The DNA here is from genome assembly GCF_040183065.1 of Periplaneta americana. Classification (NCBI taxonomy): domain Eukaryota; kingdom Metazoa; phylum Arthropoda; class Insecta; order Blattodea; family Blattidae; genus Periplaneta; species Periplaneta americana. The sequence goes on along the minus strand of NC_091125.1, from coordinate 58,748,743 downwards.
GTCCACACCTGTGGAGTAACGGTCAGCATATCTGGCCGCGAAACCAGGTGGCCCGGGTTCGAATCCCGGTAGGGACAAGTTACCTGGTTGAGGTTTTTTCCGGGGGTTTTCCCTCAACCCAATACGAGCAAATGCTGGGTAACTTTCGGTGCTGGACCCCGGACTCATTTCACCGGCATTATCACCTTCATATCATTCAGACGCTAAATAACCTAGATGTTGATACAGCGTCGTAAAATAACCCAAAAAAAATCTATGAATAACTGATGTAGGTAGGCCTACTGTGCCATACTCTCATTTTTACTGCAATAAGTTTATCTTTTGAATACAAAAAATCTGATCAGTAGTCGATCTGTTATGCCTAGAACCACATTCATGATCCCCATTAATTTAATCTACATATGGAGTTAATTTTCTCAATAGAATATTGGAGAAAATTATATACGACGTCAACAAAAGTGATATTCCTCGAAATTATCATCATCATTATCACAGGATCAGTTATTCAGTCTGGTCTCCCCCATCATCATCATCATCATCATCATCATCATCATCATCATCATCCATATCCTTCTGTGCTATAGGAACCATTAGGCCTATACTACTCTTCTCTAGCCGGTCCCTGTCGTCATGGTGAATCTGTTCAACTTTGCGCATCTCAGATAACACAATGAAGATTAACGAGCTAAATGATATTTACAGGGTCATATGAAAGACAAACCAATAAAAGTACTATTGGCAACGTCTCCGCGACGTAAGGCAGTGCGACAGTGTAGGCGTGTGGCACATAGTGACAGCAGACGAGCAGTTCGGCAACGTTACAAGTTTTGATCAAGGACAGTAAACAAGATCTTGTTTGTTAACTACTTACGCTGCTTGAGAAATGTTCTGTATGCTACGAGCATAACGCCAGTCATTGAGAGTTCAGATAATAAGTTACAGTATTCCCAGTTTCGTTTATCCTAACCTCTATCATGGCTCTCGTATTTAGTGTGTCGAAAATATTTTTGGGACGAACACAGGGTTTGTCTAGATTGGCCGCAACTGTGAAATATGCTAGTACAGGTAATTGTAATTACAGTAAATATTTAATGATAACTTACGTATTATTTCGAATGATAAAGAAGGAACGTATTATTTCAAATGTTGAAGAAGGAATATTATTTGATATCTTAATAATTTATAGATGTGGATAAGATACAGCACATCCCATAATAATATGCATTTGTACAAGATAGAATGGTCGAATCTTTTCATTAGAATTTATTGAGAAATAGACTCCTAACACTAGGGCCTATATCCAATTACATAAAGGTTAGTGTTGTCGTAGATTTAGTGCATGGTGGAAAATACCAGCCTATGCAAAGTGTTTCATGCTTATATAAGTTTACTAGTTTAAATAGTTCACATTTTCTAGAAATTGTTTCCCCTTTTTGGTCGAACATGAATATTGTTAAAGCACCCTGTACCTATGATAACAGTACGCGCATGTGGGTTTAGAGTAAGTTTGATGGCAGGCCGAGGTCTGGGACAGCCCTGAGATATGTGAAAGGTGTCATCGATTTCCTGGTAAACTTTGTTGTGTGTCGTGATGGTGCTTACTCCTATTCAAGTTTTACAGTACAGAGGACACCATTGGAATGGTATTATTGCAAGTTCCCATTAAATTGCCAGATATCCCAGATTTTAATAGGTAGTCCTGTTATTCGAGAGAAATGTCCTATGCTCTTTATTTGTTCATGAAACACTGCACTGTGTCTCAAGTGCTAGTGCACTGGTAAGTTACCGGTATTCCATTCATACGGCCTGGGTTCGATCCTCTCTAGGTCATGATGGAATTTGTGGAGGACAAAGCAGGCGTAGAGGGTTTTTGTCGGACGATTAACATTTCCCTGTGTTATCCCCTTAATTTCATCTATAAACTTGTTTTGGGGTGAAGTCTGGGGATGGGGGGTAATACAGGTTACCAATGCTGATATAGGAAGGGCTTGGGGCTCCAGGTCCAGAGGCTTATCAGGCTACTCTTCTGAGGGTGGGAGTTGGCTCTGTCAGGACTAAGACAGGTTCACCCACCTATCAACATTGGATTGACGAATACCATCCAGGCCACTTATCGGACTTGAATAATCATCACATTCATCATATATAAGTGAGAAAGGAACTGACCGTCTTACTCTATTATCTACTGGCTTAGTTGCCTCATGAGTGATGCCTTGTTGGTATCACTTGTGAGGTTCAGACCTGTGTTCGGATACTTGACTAAACAACAACAACAACAGGGTGCATACTGAGCCAAAGCAAGCCTAAGTGCAAGGACCTTTTCTGGGTTCAGCCCTTGAAAATGCAAGCCAAGCCATGTCCTCCTTGATGTAGAAATCACGATTCAGTAATGTAGCCTATTGATAAAATGGATGTAGATAGCAAATTGTTAGCACTGTTGGAAAACAGTTTCACTTGTACTTGCATAATGAGCATCTTCTCTAATGACGCTAAAGTGAATTGACGTAAGAAACAAGGTGTTCACTTAGTGTAATTGAAGCAGAGTTGCTTATTTGAGCTATAAGTGAGTGACATCCAAAAGATAATTCACCTGTGCATGCGCTGTCTCTCCCACCAGCAGAATCTGTGAGTTATCACCTTACCACTCCCTAAAAATCATGTGTTAATGGCTCTGGTTCACCTACAGTACAAATGATAGCTCAACCGCTCAAGTTCCAGATCATACTGTGACCTGTTTAGTGATTACTGATTCTGCAATCTGCATGCAAACCCTGCTTATGGTGGAGGAAAGTCAGTTGACATAGGACTCCACCATAATTATTTTTTGTGTGTTGTACACCCTATAATTTTTATAGTATATATCTTCCAAAGATTTTTTCAATGTGAGGATCTTGATAAGTAGATGGTGTGTGAAAGTAACTTTAGTTGTTAAATTGGGTAGGTCTACTGCTAATGAATGTATAAAATTTTATAAAAAAAAGACTGCAAATAACATTAATTTTGTTTCATAAATTGAATTAGGATATTTGCGCTAAGATAGGTGTTTATTGTGGTCTGAGATGTCTGGCAACCCTGTCATTGTAGAGAAAAAATTAAAAGATTAGCCTAGTACAAAGCGAAAATTTCAAGCTCGACAGTATAGGCCAGCATTTTCAATGTGTGGCACACTAAAGGTATAATTTAAAATCCTGCGGCACACTTATATAATCTAAATCAGTGGTTTCCAACCAGGGAGAAATTTTGAGGCTTTTAGGAGGGAATGTTGACCATTTTCATTTTCTCGCGGCAAACCAACAGATCATTTGCCGGTTGAAAATGGCTGATATAGGCTATGATCTAAATTGTCATTACATTAAGTAGTGGTTTAGGGGGTGAGAGAGTCTATTGGGGTTTGCACCAGTGAGAGATCTTTAAGGTCTGTTATCTCATCGAAGTTTATTTGTTTCGGTGATTCTGTGCAAGATTAGATGTTCACATTGTATTTTTGGATGAAAAAATTACCTAAAAGCCTGATTGTTTAAGTAACATGATGTTTAAAGCACAAGAATTTACATCAGTAGGGTCATTCCATAGTGACACACGTAAGATTTTTGAAGTAACTATGATCTTCGCAGGATATTTAATTAAATACTTAGTAATTCATGAAAAAGACATTACTGTATTTTAACATAAGCATTCCTAAATATAAACAAAAATTCTTAATGAAAAGGAATAATTAATAAACAAAATTGATAGGTATTCTTCCAGAATCAACTATAAAAATTACAGGAAACAAAACTCTACGACATATACGACCCCACTATACCATACTGTAAGGAAAAATATCATCTAACGTCGATCGAAGTTATTGGATTACTGATTGGGGCTAGAGGAACCATCACAAAAAGATTCGCGCATTTTTGTAAGCAGTTTGGTCTAGGACAAACTCTTGTCACTGAAGTATCTATGTCTGCAGTGAAGGGATCTATAAAAATCCTAAGAAACCATCTCTACAGTTATATAGATTGAGCTCTTTGCTGTGGCGATCTGCTCACTTAAGTTGGGTCTTGCAACCAGTGCTAAATAGACGACTGCCATCATCCAATAGTTAATAGATACTAGGAAATTTTATGTTTCTTCTGGAATTAATGATATTTTGTTTAGTCTTTTCCAATTATTTCTATTGTGCTATTTCTTATTCTTTTTCTTCTCCATTGTTTTATTTTATTTTCTTTATTTATTTATTTATTTTTCCATTATAACAACAATTTTATGGTAAGCTTTGTCTTCTAGGCAGCCTTCAGTTGGAGGAAGCTGAATAAAATTTATTCAGAATAAATATTTTCTAGAAGTATTGATGTTCTTGAACAATCTTAGAACTTAGTACTACTTCAGTTGATCTCTATGTTTATGTTTGTTGTAATATTTTATTATAATTACTACCATTTAATTTAGTGCTCCCTAAGATCATATGGATCACTTTTAGTTTTAAATTTTAATTATTTTGATATACAACACGTAGGCCAAATATAACTTCACAATGTCACACCCATCCACCTGAAAAGTGTCATGCCCGTCCTGTGCATAATTATTTTTAAAATGTGCAATTATTACAGGAAATATGTATGACATTAAATAACTTTTAGTACAAAAATTCTCAAGATATTTGTTTTATTAAGTTCACAGAGTTTTCTTGTTTTCATTAGAGGTGTTCACTGCAAGTGCATATTTTTGTCACACCCGTCCTCAGACATTTACGATGCTGCTATCTTAAGTATAATTACACAGCAGGTGCAAGGTTTAATTTATTACACTGTGATCCAGGTATGAGACTTGTAGCATGCACTACAAAAAATCGGGGATCAATAAACTAGTTAAAAATGTTATGCAAATGTCACACCTGTTCACATGGAATGGCTGTTATACACTATGCCTACAGTTCTTATTATACAAAACAACACTAGATTACACTAAAATACACTTTCAAATTTAAAATATCCACGGTTGTTTACAACCATATGTGGTCATATTTCCTGTATAATATCATGTGACGAATACATCAATATGTCGGCCATTTGTAGTACTTCCCTTCCTTGAACATCACACACACTTTAAATTCTTCGCCACCACAAGCTTTTGTAAATTCTCTTGTATATTTGATGTCTTTTTTCTTTTACTTGGTCATGTAACGACACTGTATCAACGACTAGGTTATTTAGTGTCAATGGGATTGGCGATAGCGAAATGGTATTTGGCGAGATGGGTCGAGTATTCGCCATGGATTACATGATATTCGCCTTACTGTTGGAGAAAACCTCGGAAAAACCTCAACCAAGTAATCAGCCCAACTTAAATTCTTAAAAATACTATCAAAAAATGTTCAAAATGTATAAATATTTATGATATCAATAGAACTAATATAGGTTAAAAAAGACCTGTCTTTTAGAATTGCTAAATGATACCTAGGGTAAGTTAATTAATATTAAATAAAACGATTTTAAATTAATATCACAGGAGAATGGAGAAATCCAAGATCCTTAGCATTGGTCAACAACAAATTAATATCAGAAATGTAGTACCATACATAATGTGCAGATATTACATCAATTTATTTATACATAGGCCTAGTATGGTGGCCACATACCTACTTGCCATAAAATATACTGTATAAGCCTGTTTTTTTATATCAAATAAATTAACATAAATAATTTTTTGTAAGTTTTTAATGCAAGGAATTAAACAAAAATAAATATTTCATACGAACTTTAGGCATAAATTAAATTTTTTATACGAATTTTAAGTCTACACACTATATTTTTACAACAATTGTTGTTCAGTCAACTGTCCGAACCTCACAAGTGATACCAAGAAGACACCACTTATGAGGCAACTAGGCCAGGAGATAATGGGGTAGTGCGGCCAGTTTCTTTTCCCTTTACAACAGTTATGGAACACATATTTTCAAAAGTGTTTAACCTACAGTATATGTAGGCCCTACATTGAAAAAAAAAAAAAACGCACAGCTGCGTGTGTACAATTATCTAAATCAACAACAAGTAGGCCTATTTGAAATCCCACTACTAATTATGTTTAGGCGTAAAGACTTCCAATAACAACAAAAATTGTAACTGGATTTGAGGATAAACTTTAGTGACAAACATAATATTTTTGTTCGTGTGTCACAGTCATTGCGTTACGAGTGTCATATGTTCTTCCTGTAGAATTTGTACATAAATCAAAATGTTGTCCGTATAAGAAGTTGATTGTTATGTGATGTGTTTCACTTTTACATTTATGAAACATTAAAAAATGGAATGGTTTTGAAGAAATATAAACAATTATCCATTTGAGCGTGATACACGAACTCTCAACCTTTCTTTGTAATAATTGTAATGAAGCACGAAATAATCATTGTATTACGGTTTCTTTGCATTATAATTATTAACAAAGGTCAGCACTTCATTATTATTTGAATTTAATATACAGAAGTAATGATTTATTTGCCTTAAATATGCATTCAAATATGTCATTTCTAATAGATAATTTCGCGCTCTTAAACCACAGACTTATTTGTGCTTTTCTCCTACATACTGTACGTGTTGTTACGCAATCAGTGTTATCAGATTCAAAGATTTGGATCATAAGGGGAAAAAAATGACATATAACAAGCAGAGATTCGTGAGATTTTTCTTTTTCGTGAAAATGTCGCATTTTCATGGAATGACCCAGTAGGTAGCTCATCAAACATTGTAGAATCCATTCATAAATAATTTTTATAGTGCTATAGAGAAAGTAAACTGCACTTCTGAAGAGCAACTTGTTAAATATTACTGAAAAACCAGAAGGCAAATGCCAGAGCATTAGCAACTAGCTATAATTTTTGTAGTTTACAGATGAACTTGACTCAAGCTCAGCTAAAAGATATTGATGACTAAAATTATACCTCTTCCTCAATCTGTCTTCCATCCAGAACCCATGCTTCCTTTTCATTGTGAAGACTTTTCTGGTTCCTTAGTGCAAGCAATAAAATTGCAATTGCTAAACAAGCAACTTCTGAAGACATCATATCACGACTGATTTGAAGTTTGTTTAAATTGCTGTACCATATATGGTAAACGGAAGTTAAAGATATTTTTGTTTTACTTACTATAATAGGTCGAATAATAGGAAAAGTGACTGCAGTAAAACATATATGTCATTTAGCTATGCCCTCATCTAATCCATTCTAACCTGTGATACTCCTCGGCCTCCTGTCACTTAGTTATCCTCTCAACTAACCCATTCCAACCTTGTGACAATTCTCATTCACCTGTCAGTTATCTATCCCGTCATCTAAACCACTCAAAATTTGTCACAGTTCTCAGCTTCCTGTTACTTAGCTTTCGCTGCATGTGCCTACACCTTGGTTTCTACTCTTCTGTCCCCTCACCCTCACTTCACACAGTCATTCTAAGTCCACATAAAACCTGTTGGACACCACTTCTAATCCAGTTTTATTATTTTTCTTGTTCATTGTATGCATATAATTTTTGTGTTCATGGCAAGTAAATGTATATAACGTTTCACTTTTATAATATATTCTTGATACCAAGTATATTTATGTTATATTCTGACTCTTCATGGTCATCTGGACTGTCAGGTGGATGTCCTTGTTTTAGAATTAATAAAATAAATTCACGTATTTTTTTAGCATTTACTTCACAGCTTTCTTATCTCTGTACATAAACTAATAGTCTAGTGTTTATTTTTCACTTGTTAAATTGTATCTTTGTGTGCATGCATGGTTAATTGGAATGGTTTGGGTTACAAAAAAGATTAGTTTCTTCCCACATAAAATACGCCACTCTTTAAATTGAAAGTGCTGGCACTGCCACTGGGGCTCATCCAGAAATTTGAAGAAACTTTTCTTCTTTATTTTTTTCCTCAAATTAACATTTGCTTGCAATGCGTGAATGAAAATTAAAACTGCACCCAAATGAATTCTTATACTTCAGGCTGTTGATGGTATGACCGTCTTATTCATTTTGTTTCAGAATTATCAGTTGAAGGCGCAAGACAATTTCAAATTTAAGCAGCCCACTCAAAACATTTCTTCTAAAACCTTCATGTACAGATAAATTTCAGTAAAATATTAACCATATTTTAAACCTCAGGTGATTATAACGGTTATGATTTTGAGCACAATTTTAATTAGAGAAATGTAATTAATATGATTAATATTATGATCATCGTTGTTCAGAGACTAAGGATGGTAGGAGTGGCCTATAACCTTGTTTGCAGGCAGAGATTAAATTATTATGTGAACAGATAGATAGTGATTATCAAGTTAATGTTATATAATATGTTTATGGAGTTTGTTCAAATCACCTGATCCAAAGATATGTATTAAGGAAGCGGATATTTATGAACTGAAAGAAAACACGTTTAATACTTGATAAGAATAAGTTATTGTTTTCACTAATTTCTTTGGTATGAACACCAAGTATTCTGTATGTGGGAAGAAGAGTGTAATATGATGTAATCAGATCTATTATCAAATTTGTGGGTTTGTGGAGGAATAAACAGCATATGTACCTTGTAGAACTTAGGATGCATCTATGATGCATCTACAAAGTTCAATTTTCCATGCATGTACGCATGCAATCTGAGGAAAATAATGAAAGAATAAAGTTGAAAAAAACACGTTCAATTAAGATGCATGCAGATGTTGTGTCTACATGGTGCACTGTGTTGAACATCATCTTTACCACGAACATCATCTTTACCACGTTATATAATTATACCTATTAATAAATATTAAATATCAATCCAATACTGAGGTCTACTTGATTCTCAAAATAAAATTGTGGTTGAACACTCCATAGATTCTCGTACTTGCAATAATTTTCAATAATGCTAATCGTACTTGCTGTCATTTTCAGCTTAAAAGGTTCAACATCACCAAAAAAAAAAAAAGAAGATTTTCTTATAATACTTACAATATATAATTGAATGTTGTTTCAGTCATCAAACTTATCAAGTGTAATTGAAGATTAACAACCTATGAATTCATTATTCATTAAATAATTTAATTCACTAATGTATTCGACCATTTGTTGGTCATCTTCAGGTAATTATATGTATAATATAAATATAAATGTTTTGAACACAAAAGTCTAGGGAATATAACATACTGTACCATATTACAAATGTGGAACTATACAATAACAATTAATAAAAGAAGTGCATATTAAAAACAAAGGTAAATGACAATATACTGTATGTTACCTTATTCTGTCATATTGTTTGTATAATATTGATCACACTACACCCATATTTTCGGTTTATTCATAGCCACCTATAACAATCAGCTATTGCTAAATGCTGAACGAAATAATGCACAAGATACCCACCGGTGATGGGTAACTATCAATTTCTGCATGTGCTACCATTTTTAGTGGAAAAAGGCAAGCACTATTGAATGTGTTTCGTTCACTCTTGCATGCATTGCTTGAATGTGTAAAGTTGAGGGTTTTATATTTGGTGCTTTAGGGGCAGAAGAAGATAAGGTAATGATATGTAAAATCATTTGTAGTAACTTACAAAAACTCATAAGTCCAGTTTCTTGTCAGTATTTCAACATTATAATCCATTTATCCTGCTGTTATTTCGTGAACCTTTTTATCTTTTATTTTATAGATTTTTTTTAAATTTATAGGCCTAAGTAGATAATCGTAATGTGAAGAATGCTCAGAAAATAAATGAAGTATGCGTCTGTGTTAATAAATAGAATTATTCCTCATCAAAGACCCTGTGTTACTATTTTATTATGTAGTCCTTGATAAACCTTAAAATGTCGTGTTAATGGAACCTAAAACTGTTTTTCAGACGAGAGTTACTATTACTTTCTCATTATACAATGTGTAAAATATTATGATGAAAAGAAGTTCATTTCGAGAATTTCAAGAAATAGATGTTTTCAGCACTCTAGAGTACTGAAAAATTTATTTTTGATATGCCATCTGTCTGTTTACAACAATTTCTCTTATACTATTGTATGGATTCTGTTCATAGTCAATATAATTTTTCAACCGAAACTGGTGCACATGAAATATAACATAGCAAAAAAATTAATAAATGAATTTTCTTCAATTGCTGAGGATACTTTGTACGATTTAGGGATTTTTTTTTTAATGACACCAGAGTTCCTGAATTTAAATTCTTAAGGTACTACTAGATATTCCGCAAATTATGATTTTACCTTAGGCCTAATTTCATTATTTACTTTTACTTTCATTATTCACTTTCATGATTTTTTATGATCTAGATATTAATGTAATAATAATAATAAAAATAATAAATTTAGCTTCCAGACTTGACAAAGCGTACCACATATAATTTAGAAACACATCTAAAAGGTGAAATGATATACATTTGAAATGGTTAGGGAATCGAATATGCAAAATGTCAGAAAAATTTACACCTAAGAAGCGTTTGTGCTCATTCACAGTTAAGAAGGGAGGGGGGGGGGGGAAATATCATCAGATAGGTTAGAATGATTTGAATGCCATATACCGCGGGAAAAATAATAGTACAGATTGATTGGCATTGATATCTGAACCAATCAACAGCCATCGGTTAAGATAACTTGAAATTTCCATTATCACTCCCATACAAATGATTTCTCAATATCTGAACTGATCCTTTGAGGGTACTAATGGCTATTTCCTTCACAATGCTGTGTGTTAGCCCCAGGGTTTTACATTTGTTGGCAAAGAAGGAGGGTATGGTACCTCGTGCTCCCACCATCAGACCTATTACATCGATGTGGGACAGGCTATATTTATCTTTATAGAACGGGATTGTTGGTTCATAGATCCGTTTCTTTTCACTGTCCACCTCATGCGGTTGATCTGCATGTGTCTCAAATCTGATGGTGGGATCGAGAATGTATGCTGAGTTGTTCTTAATGGCAATGATATCAATTTGCCAAACACTTCCTTGCGTGGCTAGTCCCTGCACCTCTTGATGGACCGTAAACCCTACTTCCTTCAGCGTCTCGGCCAGCATAGAATGGACAGCATGGTGACGGATGTTGCGAAGGGCCACACTATAGGGGAAGGAGCCAAGGATATGGGGAAGAGTTTCAATCTCGCTGAGACAGCGCCTACAGTGGGTACCATCCCGATTTCTACCCGGTACAGCTCGGACCAGAGCATCATAGCCTACCATTTTAAGGGCGTCTATCCATTCCGAGAGGGTTAGACCTTTGTGATTTCTTATCTAGCTGTTTGCTGGGGGGAACTCTTTGTTAAGAATCACTCCTTTACCCTTTTGTTACTGTAAGCCTATTGTATTCAATCAGAATTTATTAGAGTCTGGCCGGGCGGAAGAGAAGGCCAACTGACCTTAGCTCTGTTAGATTAATAATAATAATAATAATAATAATAATAATAATAATAATAATAATAATAATAATATAAGAAGGTGAAAGGTAAAGGTATCCCCATAACATGCCATGAAGGCACTTGGGGGGCATAGAGGTAGAGCCCCATGCTTTCCATGACCTCGGCACTAGAATGAGGTGGTGTGGTCGGCACCACGCTCTGACCGCCTTTTACCCCCGGGAAAGACCCGGTACTCAATTTTATGGAGGCTGAATGAACCTCGGGACCGTTCTGAAAGTTTAGCAACGAGAAAAAAAACCTGTCACCACCTGGGATCGAACCTCGGACCTTCCAGTCCGTAGCCAGCTGCTCTACCAACTGAGCTACTCCATAATAATAATAATAATAATAATAATAATAATAATAATAATAATAATAATTTATTAATAGTTCACAAATATAGTACATACACTTAATAATTAAAACTAATCTATACACAAATAGTAATTTCATACAACAATATACAATTTTTAACGCAATTTCTACAATTTCAATATTTAATTTATGTTGTCTTATCCGACACTTACGTCTAGTTTTAGTGCAAGAGTCGACCACTCTAGTTTAGTGTAAAGCTTAATATTTATTTACTTGCTTAAGTTGTAATTCTCGTTTAACTCTACAATGTGCAGTCAGTATATTAAATTATTCATTATGCTATTTTCTTCCATTCCTCTTTCACAACAGAGATATTTATACAGTTCGTATAAGCCCTCTCTAGTTGCCAAGCCTTCATTGCTTAATTTAATTTCACAGTATTTTTTTGACATTCCTTCAAAACTATTAAATTTAGAAATAAAAAAGATTGCTAAGTAATGTTAATTTAATTTCACAGTATTTTTTTTTACATTCCTTCAAAACCATTAAATTTAGAAATAAAAAAGATTGCTAAGCAATTTCTAAGTCCAAAATGTTATTATCAATTAGTCTTGAAAATGCGTATCTGTCAAATTTGAATTTGTTTGTTAATTCCGTCAATTTACTGCCATTCAATAACTCCTTTCTTTTATTTCTTATTTTCTCTGCCATATTAAATAAATTATATTATTATTATTATTATTATTATTATTATTATTATTATTATTATTATTATTATTATTATTATTATGACCTGTGGCTGCTGACGTAATATGTAGCAGGATTTGCTCTTTAAGGTTGTTTTTATCTAATGTAATCTAATTAAATATTATTTTTGGTATTGCTTTGCATGTTTATCCATAAACTTTATGACTTCTTCAAGAAGAAGCTGCATAAACAATCCTAATACATTCTTCTACATTTGTGGCTAATACTCTGTACAAAAACAGATAAAATATCACTGGTTTTGTGAAGCAAATCTATCTTGCCCATTATGAAATTAAGGTTGGAGAATAAGATAAGTCTTGGGTGGGTTCCCCATAAGGTTTGCAAAACTTGTGTAGAATGTCTATGACATTGGAAAGAAAAAGCTTAAACTCTGGTATGGAGAGAGCCGAAAAAGCACCACCACCATAATAAATTGTTACTTTTATGTTGCGAATATAAAAGGCTTCAGTCATTACAAGAAACATAAGTGGATGATTTGGAATCAGAAAGTTGACCTGCGTCATGCAGCAAAGACTTTCCCATAACATTAACTGACTTTTCTTTGTTATGTGTGGAAGAAATGCAAAACTTAAGAAATAAACAATCACGATAAAACAAAACATTGCAATACATGGATACAATAACATAAAAACAAAAAAATATATATTGTAGTTTACATATTAAATCGATTGCGTGTGTTGAATAGATGGCCCGAAAAGGATCTGTTAGCACCTCTTGAGCTTGGGCTTTTCCTTATTCTTCTATCTAAATTAGTTTCTTTGGTCTTTACAAGTTTTTATGCTTTCTTTATTTCTGTATAGAGATTTAGATTTGCCTTGGAGATGTCTTCGTGCTCTGTGTAGGAGTGTGATCTTTCTTTTCTCTGTTCATAGCACTCAGCATCAAACCATGATTCAGCTGTCCTTTGCCTCTTAGGGATGAGCGATGTTTGTGTATATCTGTCTATTCTTTTTAGAGTGGATGACCCTTTTTAAGGAGAGCTGAAGCTTCGTCAGTTGCATGTGTGCTTTCTGGTTTTCAGTTGTCTTCCCTCCAGCTTTCTCGAGACTGTGAGGAACTTTACTGCTTTTTGTTGGCTTCTCTGCTTTGTTTGTCGATTCTACTCATAGACGTTTTCTTAGAGCAGCGCTGTGGTTGGTGAGGAAGAGAGTACTTGTTGTATGAATCATATGAAAATGCAATCTTGTAGCGTCAGGTTAGTGTATATATGAGTACCATGCAGAATGGAAACTTAAGTCATTTAGTCAATCAAATGGCTCATAACACATCACTCAGCCCAATCACAGCGTGTTGGAATACTGGCATTGCTAGCACCTCTCATTGTCTACCATCCGTATTCCATTCAATTTTGAAGCAAATGAGATATACTGCCTACAGAAATAGTAGCAATCAACTGACTAATTGCCAACTTTACAATTCACATCTCGTAAAAATAATACTATTAATGTAGGAAAATGTAAATCGGGATAAATCATGACATATTGTCAAAATCTGGGACAAATTGACGTCCCAAAGAGCCTTCAGAAAAATCCAGGACAGGGGATCTAAATTCAGTACTCTCCCGGAAATTGGGACGGATGGTTGCCTTAAATATTAAGTGAACAAAATAAAGAGAAATACCAGTGACAATATTATAAGGTACGGAGTTGGTACAAAATGCATATTATGTAATGTAGTATGTCCGAGTATAATAAAATGTGTTACATTTATTGCGCTTTTTTATCTTTACTGAACATACACAGATCCAAGGTCATATTCTATTTTGGAATAGGTGCAAACATGATAACATTTAATATTCAAGCAATCTTACTGCTTTGTCAAAGAGCAGAACAAATTGCGATTAATAGATGTATTGCAGTCTTAATGATTTAAAATGTTAAACTCTTCTTAAAAATCTTTAATTACAGGATTTATAATGTTAATTTTGTCATTCAAGTCTGCGATTACCAATAAGATGTTATGAGAATATTGATCTCTTAAAAAAAAATACCATGCGTTACTCAGCTACAAAGAAGTATGGTAATGCTTCAATAGATTCCTTTCCACTGCAGCATAGGCAATGAGATAGCAGTTCAGCTGACATTAATTCTAGCAATTTCTATGTTTTATACAGCCCTTCATCAGTCTTTGTACGTCATATAATAGAAGGCAGATTTAAAAATAAAATTGAAGATCGAATAAGAGACAGAACGTGAAAAAATAATCTAGCCTATTCTCTTTTGCTGGTAGATTAAAGGAAAGCTGTTGTGTTTCGAATGTAGGCTATTTCAATCATGATTATCTCTCACCTCCATGCTAATTGACCGACAGACTGTTACTGGCGTCTGTGCAGTTAACATGGTTGTTTACAATCTGTGTAACTGCCCAGTTCTACCAAGATTGAGACTATTTCATTAAATGATAATGAGAATATAAGAAATTTCTATTTTAATATTTTCTCTATCTCTCTCGTCCTCTAATTCCTTTGTGCCCGATTATTACTATTATTATTATTATTATTATTATTATTATTATTATTATTATTATTATTATTATTATTATGCATTTTTATATTGCATTATGAAGTCATTTATCAGCACTTTTTCGTTATGAAACTACATGAAACTTTTCTTGTAGAGTAATAAGTACTGTCTAAATATTCACACAGGGAAACTAATCTAACCTTACTAAGATACTGATGTAATGTAGTAAATTATCATGTTATTAACTGAAGTAAGGCCATGTGTTACCATCAGAGAAAAGAGCAATGTTTAAATCTTAACAGTTAAACAATAGCGTTCATGTCCTTGAACATTATGTCAAGAATTTTATCTGTTTCTGCATTTTGTAAATTTTTATTCTATTTGCAATTTAATTATTTCTCCTCTCTCTCTTTTTTTAGGATCAAACTATGAATTTATTATTGCTGAGACGAAGGGAGAGAAAAAGAATGTGGGAGTCATTACATTAAACAGACCTAAGGCTCTTAATGCTTTGTGTGACAAATTGATGAGAGAGGTCAGTGATGCTGTTGAGAACTTTGAGAATGACGATAGTATTGGTGCAGTAGTCATAACTGGAAGTGAAAAAGCATTTGCTGCAGGTAAGTGGTGAGCAGATCCTGGATTCGACCTGTTTTATTGTTATTGCATATGAGTATTTAAATAATTACTGTATGCGTTTCACGTGCAGTGGAACAAAATATGTCAATATTATTGGACCTAAAATTGCCTAAAATAACTTAAATTATTGTACTTGACATTGGACCAAAATAGTTTAATATTGTTAGACCTTAAATTGCCTAAAATTTATGTTTTAATCTAAGCCTCTTATTTTGCAGGTTATTTTTGTGAATTGAACAATATTGCATAGCAGGTCCAATGGGAGATGAGGGGGGGGGGGGGCACAAAGTATCCACACATTGATTTTTTTTTCTGTTACTCGCAAATAGGCTACATAAAGAAAGAAACCTGAAAATATAGTCACTTCACAGATGTGCAATAATGCTATGCATGAATTCTTTATTTGCCTACATGCACTTAAGGGGACAGTCAACTTAAAAATTGGAAAAAAAGTGTCATAGAAATGAAAAGTTAAATTTCTACACTAATTTACGTGACAGAACTAAATCAATAGGCAGAATTCTTCCCCTATTGATTGAGAAGTCACAGTCAAATGCACAAAGCCAAAAAATAAAAAATGATAATTAAAAGTGATACTTCAATTAATGATTGATTAAAAATTGAAATATTTTTTTATTTTGAAAAGTATTGGATCTAATGAGCTGAGATTTTGCATGTTACTTTCCATGTATATATTAAACTTTTTCTCCAAATTTGTAAAAGATTGGTCAAATAGGAAAAAAATTCCAAAATATAGTTGAGTGTCCCCTTAATTTATGTAAGGTATAGTGTTCAAGAAAGTCACAGAGTGCCCTCTCATGTAAGGCACAGTGTTGACACTCGAGAGGAAATTAAACGCAGAATAAATATGATAAATGCCTGTTATTATTCGATTGAGAAGCTTTTGTCATGTGGTCTGCTTTAAAAAAACTGAAAGTTAGAATTTATAAAACAGTTATATTACCAGTTGTTCCCTATGGTTGTGAAACTTGGACTCTCATTTTGAGAGAGGAACAGAGGTTAAAGGTGTTCGAGAATAAGGTGCTTAGGAAAATACTTGGGGCTAAGAGAATTTCATTTTCGCCAAAAATTGGCATCGCCTTTTGCCTTGGAACCACAGAATTAGGATAAACACTGTGATGACTTATCACAAAGATAGAAGAGCAATTTTTCCTAGTCCTCTACAATGAATAAGATATTTTTTTGATTTGAAATTGGTATAACATTGTCTGGAATTATCAACAGATAGAAGAATGAATCTCCTGTCCCTTTTCATACATAGTAGACTATTAGGATAACTATTTTCTGGAAGTATCACCAAAGTAGAAATCCATACTGTTAAATGATATGTTTAATTGCAAAATCAGATATATCACTAAAACATAATTTTTTAGTATGAAGGAAAAACGTTTGCAAGGAACCAAGGATTTGCAACCAATATTATTCTTTCATCATACAAATCCATGTGATGTAGTCGACCTGGTTGGCGAGTTGGTAGAGCGCTGGCCTTCTATGCCCAAGGTTGCGGGTTCGATCCCGGGCCAGGTCGATGGCATTTAAGTGTGCTTAAATGCGACAGGCTCATGTCAGTAGATTTACTGGCATGTAAAAGAACTCCCGTGGGACAAAATTCCGGCACATCCGGCGACGCTGATATAACCTCTGCAGTTGCGAGCGTCGTTAAATAAAACATAACATCTATGTGATGTATCTGGCTTTGGAGCATAACAGTGCTGTAGCAATTGTAGAATCATATGAAGATATGAAATATAACATTAACTCGTTTTCGAAAAAAAAAGTGATGTATCTGATTTTGCAACCACACGTCTCAAATATTGGTCCTTGTAATAAATTGTTTGCTTTGTTTGTACATATTAATAATGCATTCTGTATTACATTCGAGACTGTTTAGACGTTGTTTTGAATTTCCAGCAACACTGAATGATAAATTTTCTATCCCTTTTCATATTTTACTTGATATTACAATTACAATTACAATTAGTTTTTATCACAATAAAGCACAAAATTTTGTCCAGTATTCTTTTGAGAAGATTAACTCCATACGTAGATGAAATTATTGGTGATCATCAGTGTGGTTTTAGGCGTAATAGATAGACTATTGATCAGATTTTTTGTATTCGACAGATAATGGAGAAAAAATGGGAGTATAAGGGTACAGTACATCAGTTGTTCATAGATTTCAAAAAGGCATATGACTCGGTTAAGAGGGAAGTATTATATGATATTCTTATTGAATTTGGTATTCCCAAGAAACTAGTTCGATTAATTAAAATGTGTCTCAGTGAAACATACAGCAGAGTCCGTATAGGTCAGTTTCTATCTGATACTTTTCCAATTCACTGCGGGCTAAAGCAGGGAGATGCACTATCACCTTTACTTTTTAACTTTGCTTTAGAATATGCCATTAGGAAAGTTCAGGATAATAGGCAGGGTTTGGAATTGAATGGGTTACATCAGCTTCTTGTCTATGCAGATGACGTGAATGTCCACAAACGATTAGGGGAAACATGGAAATTTTACTTGAAGCAAGTAAAGCGATCGGTTTGAAAGTAAATCCCGAAAAGACAAAGTATATGATTATGTCTCGTGACCAGAATATTGTACGAAATGGAAATATAAAAATTGGAGATTTATCCTTTGAAGGGGTGGAAAAAATTCAAATATCTTGGAGCAACAATAACAAATATAAATGACACTCGGGAGGAGGAAATTAAATGCAGAATAAATATGGGAAATGCTATTATGTTATTATTCGGTTGACAAGCTTTTATCATCTAGTCTGCTGTCAAAAAATCTCAAAGTTAGAATTTATAAAACAGTTATATTACCGGTTGTTCTGTATGGTTGTGAAACTTGGACTCTCACTCTGAGAGAGGAACATAGGTTAAGGGTGTTTGAGAATAAGGTGCTTAGGAAAATATTTGGGGCTAAGAGGGATGAAGTTACAGGACAATGGAGAAAGTTACACAACACAGAACTGCACGCATTGTATTCTTCACCTGACATAACTAGGGACATTAAATCCAGACGTTTGCGATGGGCAGGGCATGTAGCACGTATGGGCGAATCCAGAAATGCATATAGAGTGTTAGTTTGGAGACCGGAGGGAAAAAGACCTTTGGGGAGGCCGAGACATAGATGGGAAGATAATATTAAAATGGATTTGAGGGAGGTGGGATATGATGATAGAGACTGGATTAATCTTGCACAGGATAGGGACCAATGGCGGGCTTATGTGAGGGCGGCAATGAACCTTCAGGTTCCTTAAAAGCCATTTGTAAGTAAGTAAGTAAAGCACTTTATTATATTCTATATGGTTTCAATTCCAGGAGCTGATATTAAAGAAATGCAACATAATACTTATGCAAATAATGTGAAGGGGAGTTTTCTAAGCCATTGGAACAGAGTTGCTAGCTGTACTAAACCTGTCATTGCAGCTGTTAATGGCTATGCTGTAAGTAATAATCTAGTTACTATTCACTGTATATTCTTAATTGGCTGTTTCTCAGGAAATATTAATATATGATACAGAGTGGACGAGGCAAAACACCACTCATCAACTGATGGTCTAGTGGCCTCCGCATGCTATATGGGTAGCCCGTCTCCTGTCAAAACTGTGATTGTAATCTGCGTAAAGATAAACTCAAAGGCTTTTCTTACTGTTGTAAATGCTGGAAATGATGATCTTCTGCGATCAAACACCCTTTACATCTCTTTGGCACATTCCCAGATATTTTCTGTATTTCATTTTGACTTATCAATATGTTTCGTGTTTCTTGTAGGATGTTTTCCTTTATCCTACACTACAACAGCTAAAATTATTGAACCTGAAACTGGCGCTTCAACATGAGCCTTAGGTAACCACAAATGCTTCATCACCTGAAAGCAAGAGCATTACACGGGATTTGTACGGTTTAAACTTCAACAATTCATTGGCGTGTTGGACTGAGGTTTTATACACCTCTACATCCTGAGCAAATCAGCACTAAGATTTTCGAGAACTTTGTTCTAATCATAAATCTATTTCGCCTAATTTTTTTCTCTGTTAAGACCCATTTATCCACTTGAGACTTATTACTTTGAACCAAGCCTGTCTCATTAATATTTTTTATATGTCTGCTTGTTGTTATCTTACCTGGTACAAGAAAATCAGGAAATTGGCGATGAAATTGTCAGAGACACTTTCTCAACGAAAATTTTTACGTGAAGTATTGCAAATAAAAATGCGTTGTTCTGTAGCCAAGAAGTAGAATCAGGATCTATTACAGGAGTAAACAGAGCCATAAAACCCGAGAGCATGTAGCAGCTAACAGCCAATTTGTTTCCTTGAATCACGGTGACATTTCGTTTCATCCATTCTGTATAAATAGGCCTATGTCCCTAAATGAATGTGGATATTATTATATGGTTGTTTTCTATATGTGTACATGTTAATATTGCATTCTGAATTAAATTTTAACACAGGAAAAAAGCACACTTTTTTTTCATTGGAAACTGTGTTAATTGTTTACAATTATCATAATTCTTATGTTTATTTCAAATTATGGCTGATGGTAAGATTTTGTTTTCAGCTGGGTGGAGGGTGTGAATTAGCTATGATGTGCGACATCATTTATGCAGGAGAGAAAGCCAAATTTGGGCAACCCGAAATTGCAATTGGGACAATTCCAGGAGCAGGAGGCACTCAGAGGTTGCCCAGATACATTGGAAAATCAAAAGCTATGGAGATAGCTTTGACAGGACTTCCGATCACAGCACAAGAAGCAGAGAAAGCAGGTAATTTAATTTAGAAATGCTCCGTTTATTACTTGTGCAAATCCCATGAATCTCAGCCAATACTTATAAGAACTCTTTCACGGCTTCGTTGTATTGTAGTCTTAGTTACTGATTTTCTTGAATAACCCACACACTTTTTTTCCGAAATATACAAGTAAAAAATACGAGTACACGCTTTATTCGAAATTAAGTTGGCAACATTGCCCCATTTTTTCCTCCCACACAACTCCTATGGTGGTGGTGCAAGCCATTATCTTCCCATGCGAGTATTTTAATTCTTAACATTGCTAAATGGTTTGTATTAGCAGTACATGTGTCAGGATCAAGTTTAAGTGTATTAAGTGTGTTTGTACGTCTTATATTTTAATGGATAACTGATGCATGGGCATGCATATCATACCCTCTTGTTAAAAAGCGCTTTAAAAAGTATAGCATCTTCAATTGGCTTGATGAACAGACTGTGATTGTAAAAGAATGCTCGGGCAATGACTATGTTGGTGATGATGAATATAGCACAGAATGAAGAAGTTATTAGTAATAGGAGGTATTTATTATAACAAAGCACGCAATATCATACAAAATAAAGGTAGTTAGGGTTACTAGGGGTAGTGAAGTGCATTCTATAACCTCTCCTTCCCAAATCCCATCGTCATCTTCTCATGGTGCAACCAGTTTTACTAACAAGACTTTGGGGACCGAGTCATGGTGGTATAACCATTCCATCTTATACTGAGGAAATGCAGTACTGGTATACATCAGCTTGTCCAGAAGCTGTGAAGTGGCAGTCCCACTACTGGACTTTCCTCTTTCTTGCTAGCAACCAGTCGGAGGGAAACATTATTGCTTACAAGTCTACATATAGATTTAATTGGAAATTTTGTAGACCGGAACACTTCTTCTTAGGATTATTACCTGTTAGGATGATGGTGATGGTGATGGTGATGATGATGATGATGATGATGATGATGATGATGATGATGATGATAAAGGTAGTTAATTTACTGATGCATACTATTAATATTGCAGGATGTCGTGTAAATGGCTGATTGAGTAATATAAACTGACATGCGTGCAGTGTGTGCACATAGGATGAGTTTCAAATGCGTTCTTTTCAGAACAAAATTTATTGTTAACCGAAATGTATTTATGTTTAATTGTTTTTAAATTGTTGTGAATACATTTGTTGAAAGTTTTATTTTTTTAATTGTTGTTTATTATTTCATTTTGTTTTTGTCTTTCAAAAGTGTGCTGCATGGATTATTCGAGAAAATATGGTATCTGGTATGTCCTATTCTGTATACACTTAATAACATGTGGATAGAGATTTTTGCTTTCTTACACACGTGATATTTTGTTCCATCATGAAGTTCATGTAACTAGAACTTTAACTTGTGAGCTACTCTTTGATGAAATATTTCACAATTAATAGCAATGGAATATAAAAATTATATGTACATAAGTTTCATGTTGGATGTCTGCCAGTTAGGTTGGTCAGAAACAATCGAAACGTCTGCATTCGTTGTAGACTCAAGGTCAGCTATTATGTGTCATAACCTGTTTCATATGCAGTTGAATTATGAGGGTCGTGCTTCTATGACACCTTTATTGCTGTGTATGTGGTTCATTGTGTAATATTACGTAATATGGTGAGAATTCGAATAATTTCAATCAATCAAGCATTATAGTGTTTTGAAACACTATCAATTCATGTTTTGTCTGTTTGATCAGACTCCATTTCAGCATCAGTCAATATACCACTTGTGAGTCCCTCATTGACACGGCAGCTGTATGAGCAGTGGCAGAATCTTGTTGGAAATAACTGACAATCATTCCACATAAGAACACTACACTTTCTGCTTGATTTTCGATTCTTCACTGAGCCTGTTTCTTTAAATCTTTCAGTGAGTCGTCTAATTGTTTTGGCAGAAGGCACAGGTCTGCTTGGAAACTTTATTCTAAATTTTCGTCTTGTTTTCGCACACGACCTTCTGCCTTTTATGTACGTATTATACATATACACACGTTCACACAATGAGAATTTGTTGCTAGGCATTACCTAAATACACAATAATCACTAAATAATACACTAACGTTGTACACATGAAGAATTGAGAGTTTAGGACACAACTTCTAAGCACACTGAATGCCATATGACTACTGGAGGTCGATTGCATGGGAGAAACGGTTAGCACGCGGTGGAAACCATGCAGGGCGTGGCTGGCCACTCTTTTCTTGGACCTATGCTAATAATAGCTCTGTATTTGTTTGTACATAATTTCTCTTCACATCATATGTATAAAATATAGAAAGTTCAAAGCAATATTATAAATTAAAAATAATTTATTGTTGTCATATTTCACAATAAGAATCAAGCTGGTTTTTTTATAGCATATGTTGGAGGTTATTTGTAATTTCCATACATGTGATATACAAACATTGGAATTACCAAGACTAAAATTTATAATTTTTCTTTAAAAGAAAATGTTCCATCTGTTTGGTACATATTTTTGTATTAGAATTTTTTCGGAATATGTATGATAAGAACTTTCTTGTGTCAAATATTAACGTACCTTGTTTACATGTTTCGACCTATTTTCGGTCATCTTCGGAACTGGTCGTTGTTGTAGACTGGTTGTAGACCAACAACAACCAGTTCCGAAGATGACCGAAAATAGGTCGAAACATGTTAACAAGGTACGTTAATATTTGACACAAGAAAGTTCTTATCATACATATTCCGAAGTGATACAGTATTAAAAGTTGTGTAATCAAGATGTATAGAATTTTTTTTTTATAATAGATATATGAATCTGGTTAACTTTTTATTATTGCATGCAAGATGTCTGATCTACAAGCCACTAAAATCCCGTTGTAATTTTGCTTTACTCTATGTCCATAATTTTATAGATCCGATGTTCAAAGGTATATGAACCATACAAATGTTGTCGATTCTAACTCAAAATGGACAATGTCTCGTAATTTTTTTGCGTATTGCAACATTTTTTGTAATTTATTTTTCTTCATTGCTATCATCATTGTCATATCATCATTATTCCGAAATTATTTATTGCCTTGTGTAAGTCTTGTCAACAACCTGGACCAAGTGCCATGTTATAAAATTAAATAAATAAAATTGAGTTAAAGTAAATTAAAATATCCAGGAAATATTTTATTTTTATTTCTATATTTATTTGTTATTGTTTTCTCTGTTCAAACGCATGTACTCATTTGTGCATGTGAACACACATTGTATGTGTTTGTGTGTGAATTATTCTTTTGTCCAAAAAAAAAAAAAAAAGAAGAAGGGGAGTCCATATTAATTTTTTTCTCGAATTTTCTGATACTAAAAACAATTAAGAAATGTAATGTACTGTATTTAATTACTAAACCTGAAAAAGTAGTCAGAAGTACATACTTATTTTACTTAACTTTATTTCATTAGGATTGGTTAGCAAAGTATTTCCAGCTGATCAACTTGTGACAGAAGCTGTGAAACTTGGAGAGAAGATATCGTCACATTCTCAAATAATTGTTGCCCTCTGCAAGGAATCAGTCAATACAGGTATTCATCCAGTTTATAATAGACTTGATAAGGAAGGGTTTGAATGGAATTTTCCATAACATTTGTAGACATTGTTATGTCGATTTGTTTTATGGAAGTTCCTTAAATGCAGAGTTGCCTGCTTTCAGGAAGAATCAGTAATAATGGGAGGAAAGCAGGGGATGGGGTTACACAAGAAAACTGTGACTATATGTTACTATTACAAATTTGCATCTACACCAGATAAGCTACCGGTATTATATTTAGATGGAGGTGAAGTCACACATTTTAAGTTATTGCTTAGTTGCCTGTTTTGCACCTGCAGTTGGTATTTTGTAAAAATATTTTGATGACAAGGTTTTTCCTTCGAAATAATATGTATTTTTTTACTAACAGAGAACTTAGCAGTTTTGTGTTCATATTTGCACTAAATTCTATTTTATTTTTTCTCATTAAACTAAAAACTCTTTCCGTTGGAGATTTGATCTGTGGAGCAATGAAAACTGCTATCATCAGCTTGCTTAGCAAAGTGTACTTTCTTGTTGCAAAAATATCTGTTGTCTTGGAAATTTCAAACCAAATTAGATGAACCCTTTCATACTTGTTAAAAGAAAAAGTTTCAAACTGGAAACGACTAAATCTGTTTCCAAGAATTCAATATATTGTGTTATTAGCACTTTTGGAAATTGGTCAATCATATATTCAACAAATGAAAAAGTTTTGGTTCTTCTCTGGAACATAACAGCAACTTCAGCATGCTTTAAATACTTTCTTAATTGGTCACTTTTTTATAATGTATTCACGTGTTTTTGTATAAAACAATCGGACTTCAGAAAATAGACTTCTTCAACTCATTTTCATTCAGAGAAACTTTCTTCATGTAGGCCGTAGTCTTTGCTCCAATGACCAGATCCCCATCACTTTTCTGAAACTTCCTACTAGTAAATTTCACACTAAACAAATCTTTTTCACATTATGGAATTGAGGATGCTTTTGCAAATCGGACAATATTATCAGTAAAAAACTATTTACTTTAGAATAAAGTTGATGAATAAGAAGTTTCTCGTGTTGCAAGAATATGTTTACAGAGTTGAAAAATGGAAGAACAGAATTGAAAAAAGAAAAAGGTAAAGTTTGGTAGATGCCTTTCAAACTGCTCCTTAACTTTCTGAAATTGTGAGCTTGTCTTAGCATGACCTGTTTCACAGAAAAACATTTTCAGAGGGTGCCATTGCTCTAAAACTCTCTACACATTGTAACAGGAATGACCACCTAGTTGAGACATATTTCAATATTTTGTGAGCCTTTTCAAAAAATACTTGTTGACAAAGCTTCAGAATATTGCCTCATTCAGTTTACAAGGTGATAGGCACAGCCTTGCACATGAATGTTTGGATTTTCTTTACAAATAAATGAATTCATACCTTTGGAAACACCAGTCATGTGCTCACATTGTTTCCTTTTATTGAATTCACAATACAAAAGTTAAAAAAATTCATTCTATTTCATTGTGACGTAATTCTTGAATAGTCGGAATGATCGTTGCAATCGCTAGTATCATTGTTCCTATCTGTTGCAAACGAGAAGGGATGAGATTTCATTGTTTGTGATTTTTTCATCTATTGTTTTAGCTGCACTCTTAATTACTGCTCCAGTTTTTGTTCTGACACAAGATATTTTCTAATCCAGAAATATTCTCTTGAATAAATGTTCAGCATGGTCATTGCAGGCTAGAGGCAGATTGTGCTCGACAAGGAAAGCTATTAATAACTACATTTTTCACGGCATTTTTATCTTCATAATTGTTTAAAAAACATATTAAATCCTTATTAGATGCCCTTAGATTCATAAAATCTGTACGAATTTTACTATTTACATGTTTCTAGCAGTAATTTCTTTCACCATGTGCAAACCGAAAAATCACGAAAACTTACAGCACAAAACACATGGGACATAAATTTTGAAGAATGTAGTAAATACGGCCACTCTTTTGTATGTTCTTCTTTGAATTTCTAAATAATCCTCGGTTCCTTTGCAATTTTGTTATTTCTACTAGTCTCCACACTACTACCACACTCGCTCTTTGCTTTAGATACTGTTTCATATTGTTTCCTTTAAAGCATAATCTCCCCGACTAACGTGCTTCTTATTCAGATTTTACTGCTTTGCAATAAATACAGAGAAATGTATAGACTTATAGTACTGTGACCAGAATAAACACAGAAACATTTCTAGTGATAAGCAGAAAAACAACAGTTCACTATGTCTAGTAACTCAAAGCAATGACGAGATTGAAATGAGAGATACAGAGTGTACGCATGACTGATCACATGAACAAACAATAAACGGACCGAAAACTATTTAATTCTTCAAGAACTGCATGTGTGATAATTGATTGATCGTCAATCTTTGTCAGGTCAATCAGAGAATCAATTCAATACATAGCTCAACAAATAGATGATTTTAAAACCTTAATCATATTGCTCTTGGTCTGTAAAAAATTAAATACTTAGAAATAAACAAAAAAAATCGTAATTTTTTACTGACCATTCGTAAGAACGTAATTGTATGAGAAAATTCGTAAGTATTACGATTAATTCGTAATAGTAGTTGGCACTTTCGTAAATATCATGCATATTATTACTTTATAACACAGTTCAGCTGAGAGTAAATTTTATGAATTTAAAAAAATTTCAACTGAACATCATCTTGTTGTGACCTTGATTTTAAAACACACAGATGCTGAGTTTTCATATAATTTTTCCCCCTTTTGGGCTATTTAAATTGTAAAATATGCTGTCCTGGTAGGACTGCAAAATGAATAAATGTTCTTCAAATGGTGGATCAGAGAAGTAAATCTCTGAAAGATTCTTAGTCACCTTGAAAAACAAAAGGAAAGAAAAAATATACGTATATATATTCCATGAATAAAAAAGAAGGAAATATCTTATATCTTATAAATTAGTATAACACTTTTCAATTCAAAGTTTGATAAAATAGACTTCAAAATGAAAACCTCTAAAATGCAAGAAATTCAAATTGAGGAGAACTTCTACATGACTCAAATTGAATTCCTGATTGCACCAGATTAGTTATTTCAAAATTTAGACTCTCACTGACTGTACAAGGAGTGTTCTATTTGCTGCACCCATTGCAGCTGGCCCTATTATGCTAATGTGAATACAAGTATATATTGTTTAGTACACTAGTAATTTTGTTAAAGTTGTAATGATTTATTTATAATGATGTAAATGCAGATTTATATTATCTTCTAATATGCTTTATGATAGGCTACTTTTCAATCTCTAGACACACCATATGGTATAAAGCAAGGTCTCTAGATAGCATTAAAGTCAATATTGGTAATCCAGATCTATACACACTCGATTGCAAACTACTGTGAGTAACTCTCTTTTTAAGGGCGAACGCAAGAGGCAAAAATAATAACTGCACATGTCTCTCCTAACATTTCCTAGAGCTATCTCTAGGAATAGCTTGGCAATCTGAGGCAGGATTGCTAGATTGGTCTACTTTGAAGTACGGTATCGTTTGTGACCAGTTTGTACTGTAAGTTGTTCTAAAATTTTTGAGCTACTGTACTAGAAATTTTTCCAAGCTACTTTTGAGCGAATAACAACTTTTAATGATCTTTGAAAATCGTATGTATTTTCCTCTCATGTTTATTCTGTAGAGATTTTTTTTTTTTTTTTCTGATGTTAAATATTTCCGAGCTTTGCCATACTAGTTTCCTAAATCTGCATTTGTAAATGAAGAGATTGTTTGTCATATACCACTGCTTCCTGCCTGCCTGATCGTGCTGTCTTTTGGATTTTGGAAGAGTTTATACTTATTTGGTGGTAAAGTTTCCCTAAGAGGTATACTTGGAAGAGGATTTTCCTGGCTTTCCAATATTTTAGTGACATTATTAGAAATTATAGCTTGCAACCAGTATATTTGTGGATCTGTATTTCTAACTCTAATTAATTCTTATTACACCTTCTGCCAATTCTAAATATTTGTAATATGATCACTGTAACATCCTGTGTGGTTATATATTCTATCACTGATTTTAAAATGATGACAGCCATCCAAAAAAGATTTATATTTTCTAAAATGTTGAAAATGTTTGGTTTTTATGCCCTGAAAAGGCACTCTTCGGCTTTTTTTTTTTTTTTTTTAATACTGATACCAAATTATAGTTACATAAACTGTTATACTTCATTTTATATCGTCATTCATTACAGAAGAATTTCAAATTACAGAATCCATAATAGGTAGTCACAATACAAATTCACAGGTTTTAATTTGTGACAGATTCTGTGGTCAGTTGTAATTGTAATAGGAAGTTCTTTTATTGCTTCATTGACATAAATAAATGTTGGGAATTCGTGGTTTGTTATTTGCATTTTCAGGCTAATTTTGAAGAGTCAAATCGAGAACAAGATCTCTGTGTTATTATCATAATTTACAAAATAATTTTACTTTTTTCAGCTTATGAAACATCACTTCAGGAAGGACTTCACTTTGAAAAGAGAACATTCCATGCTACATTTGCAACTGTAAGTGTTTTTTTTTTTCTTTTCCTTTCAGTTTCAGTGAAATATATGCCCTATAAGATATTCATATTTAAAATTTGATATTGAATTTATGTTGTCTCTGAGAAATGTTTCTTTCTTTCATCCTATTTGTTTTTCTTTTTTCTCTCTTTCTTCCTTTTTTTCATCCTTTTTTTCTTTTTTCCTCTCTTTCTTCCTTTCTTACTATAAATAGAACGGGATATGATTTCTAAAATAAGGTGGATCAGTAAATCTTTGAAGTAAAATGAGTTATTCATATGGCAGGTACAGTGATAAAATCATACACCCATAAGCTAATCCTTTGTTTCCCATTATCTTTGGTGTGCAGTTGAAGTGAAATGAAAAGAGGAGAGTAATTACTCTCTTCAGACATATCAAAGTACAATTATTTATTTCATTAAGTGAGAAACTAGACTGAACTGTATGTTTGTCCATGAAATCTTTATTGTCATTGCCATTACAGAAATATGGTCCACTGATCACAAGAATGGTGCTGTCAGTAAGAATCATGCTTGAGAGAATAGTCTTATTGCATTATACATCGCCTTATTTACTATAGTTTTTCCTTCCTGTCCCATGATTGTCATTGTATGCATGCGTGCCCTTTATGAGTAAGCCAGCAAAGTCATAAATCATTTCATTCGAAATTTTTCATGTTGCACAACATGGAGGAGGAAGAAAATGATCTTTAGAGAAGAAATGTTTCAAATGTCAAAGAAAACAGTACTACCCCACTCGAAAATCTGTCCTAATATTACCTTTGTTCACAAATGTCAGTCTCAGTGGGAATGGATCTGGATCTCCAACATTTACAGTCAACATTCTAGCTCCTTTAATAATGATGTGGCTGATTACCCTATGTTACTGAGTGTTCACATACAATTAAACTTCACCTGCAAATTTTTATAGGGATAGGGTCTGAAGAAAAATACATGCAAGAAAACATATAGATAACTGAAATGAAATTTAAGGGGACACGGAATTGCATATCTTGACAATGTTAAATTTTATATATAATTTTCTGCCCAAAATCCATAAATTTAGGAGGAATAGCTATTAAAATTAAAACTTGTATATCCTTCTCACCACAAAATCGAAAAATTATAATGGATGCAATATGAGGAGTAGGGTCTTTTTTATGTGGGTTATTTTACAACGCTTTATCAACATTTATGGTTATCTAGCATCTGAATGTTATGAAGGTGATAATGCCAGCGAAATGAGTCCAGGGGCCAGTGCCGAAAGTTACCCAGCATTTACTCTTAATGGGTTGAGAGAAAACCCCAGAAAAAACCTCACTCAGGCAACTTGTCCCAACCAGGATTTGAACCTGGCCCCACTCATTCCACAGTGAGACATGCTAACCGTGATACACCATTTTAAAGATGGAAAACCAAATAATATCCAGAGTAGCCCAAAAAAAATGTATACACCGTTTGTTCATCAGTAACTTTGAAACAAATTGAGATAAAATTCTCATTTTCGGGGAAATTGTAGCTTAATGTTGCTAGTTGGCAATGACCAGATGAGCATGCAGGTGTAGTTCCTAGTAAAATACTGCTGTAAATATATTTTAATGAACAGGTACCAAAACCTTTGAAAATTTATTATTTTATTATTAGAATTTCATACCTCCACCCAGTAAAACAGTGTTGGAAAAAATTTACGAAAGTAATATGTGATTTTCGATATACGACAATATTTTACTGGGGGTACGATATCTTCTGTAGCTGTAGAAAAGATTTGAAATTAATACAGAAACACTTTTCCCTTGCAGGAAGACCGTAAGGAGGGCATGACTGCATTTGTTGAGAAGCGTGCACCAAACTTTTCTAACAAGTGAAATGCTGGTCTAACTTTTATAATGAACTTTACATTTTGATACCGGTAAGTAAGAATAATATACAGTATTATTGTTCATTGTATTCATTTGTTCAAATGCAAATTATTATCTAAGCAGGCTAAGATGAAAGTGATAGCTGCTCACTCAAAAGTTGCATTAACAAAACAAAAACATTTACTAATACATTAAAGATTATTAACATAAATAAATTACAATATTATCTTGTTTGGATTGATCAGTAGGTTTATCTCCATGGTAACCCTTAGAAAGGACAGCTATAACTTTTTGTTCTCTCTCTCTCTCTCCCTCTCTCTCTCTCTCTCTCTCTCTCTCTCTCTCTCATCAGACTTAAAAGTAAAAAATATGAGTGTGCCATGGTCATAAAAACAGTAATGTACTCCATGTTAGCTTTAAAATGACACTAAAACTGAAAAATTAATACAATTTCGTATCAGTTTAAAGTATAAATAATTTAATGAGGTTTATAAAACGCATATTTTTTTCGTACATTTCTTTGTATTTTGTATTGGTTGTTTATTTTATTGAGATTTCAATTTAATTTGTTTCATAAACTTAGCTAGGAGAAGTTGTAAGAATATTTGAAAAATACATACAATAGTCTATTATGGAAAGACGTGTGGAAAGAATCAAAAGTACTGGAGTACCATAAATAGAAAGGTGTAGTATCATGACATACTTTTGGACTTCAATAATTAAGGAAACTGCTATGAATTCATCACTTTTTATTTATCTAAACTGACTGACTTGATCAAGCAACCTCACTTGCTCACCTATGCACTGCACTGCATTGAAAAATGCTATCTTGACAAGCAAAAGAGAGAAAAGTAATATTACAGAAACTCAAACTCGATCATTTATATTCCATATTAATGACAGAAAATTATTGATACAAGTAAGAATTTTGACATTTTCTAACGAGGTGAGTGTTCCTGATACTGATTTTGTTTAACTTTCATGAGATCAATCTATGTAGAAGGAAAAACCATACCCATCCGAAAATTTGTTGGGTGGACCTTATAATATGTAAAGCAAGGTATATGTATGTCAATTCAGTATCATTTAAATACATTTGTTACCAATCCGCTTTTATTTTAAATTATTTTTTTATTCTTTTTTCTTTCAACTATAGTCCTACTCTAAAATAGTCGAGTTCCAGAACTATTTTTTCGAACAGTTCATTCCAGCAGATTGTGAACAGATAAGGGAGAGAAGCTAAGGGCTGCTAGTTCTGAGATATCAAGCAAAGTAACATTTAAGAAGCATGTTCGCAGCAAGTCAAGGACATATTTAAGATAAAGTTTTATGAGAAGTGAACATTTAGAAACCTGTGCTGACAAAAAGGTTGATAAACAGATATTACAGATGGCATGAAAATAATGCTCCAGTGTCACGTATTTTTTTTACTCTGTAATACATTATTTTTATTTTGTATATTCAATAAAAGTTCTGCACAACTTGTACATTTTTCTTCTTGTATTGTAAGAATTTTTATTAGGATAAGTTTGTCTTTTATTGATGCTGTTGAGGTGTGTGTAATACTCTTTTCTTGATATTAGGATGATAAAAATAAATATAAGAATGAAAAAAGCTGACAAAAATAAAACTAAAGGAAATACAGTAGAAAAAAAAGAAAATTAAAAATAAAAAATATTTAAAAAATGAAATAAAAACATTATGGTGAAGGAGAGGTAAGCTCGCACTCTTAACCATACAAATATCAATTCAACACCTTAGTCAGTATACTACATGATTGCTTTTAACAATACCTTCTTACTTTAGTCGTATAAGGACTAAAAAGGAAATAAAAACGCTAATGTCTCAAAATTAAGGCCATTTGACAGGATTTCCGGATGAGTATTATTTTTCATCTTTGTCCACTGGCTGGCAAAAAAACCAAACACTTTAATTTAAATTATAATTTTAAGTTCAAACATAATCTTGAGTGAAGTAATATATGTTTGTCGTTGGTAAGTATGATTTATTGTTTAATTGGCTGCATTAGCTAGTGATTGAATGCATGGTTCCTTCTTAAATATCTTCATATACTTTTCATTTCATCATCTAATAACGAATGAGTGTGTTTTCATGCTGAACACGTGTGGTAGGCCTTCATATACATTTCAAAATGTGTTATTGCTTTATTGCTTCCCTTCGTTTTGGAAATGGAATATCTAAAAATGGCTAGTCTGCCATTTCGTCACGAAGTTTAGTTGAAACAATGCCTCTGACACCTCAAGACTTCGCTATAACTGTTGCACTGATTGATGATGAATGCACCTTTCATTATGCCACTGCTACCAGGTGCACCATACACCATGGTGCAAGGGGCTGTGAAATGGTTCCGAAAAACGCAAAGTTACTCTAGAAGACCTGGATCTGGCAGAAAATGACGACTCCAGCCTGAGAATACTGATTTCTCGTCAGCTAGATCTAAGAAATCATCACCACAGCAGTTGAAGCTCGGAATCAACTACAGCATGTGCAGGGTGCTAATAGGAGCGAGATGCCTTAGAGAACAAGGTCTTAAATCACGACGAGCTGTTATGGGACCAGACAGCACTGAGCTGACCGTCTTCAGTTTGTTCTTAAGCATGCTCATTGGAGCAGTATGTTGTTCTCTGATCGGTCCAGGTTCTCCCTGAAACCTCCAGATGATGGGGAAAGAGTCTGGAGACATCTGTAGAGCAGTCCACACCTGTGGAGTAACGGTTAGAGCGTCTAGCCGCGAAACCAAGTGGCCCGGGTTCGATTCCCGGTCGGGGCAAGTTACCTGGTTGAGGTTTTTTCCGGGGTTTTCCCGCAATCCAATATGAGCAAATGCTGGGTAACTTTCGGTGTTGGACCCCGGACCCATTTCACCGGCATTATTACCTTCATCTCATTCAGACGCTAAATAACCTAAGCTGTTGATAAAGCGTCGTAAAATAACCTAATAAATAAAATAAAAATCTGTAGAGCAGTATGCAGAGTGCCTATTGTCCACAAGGATGCCATTCAGTGGAAGTTCCACGATGGTGTGGGGCGGCATTTCTGTGGTGGTCCAAACAGAATTGAAGTTCGAGTTGACACTCACCGCTACACCAATGAGATTCGTGCTGATCACATCGTCTCCTTTGCTTCACTTATTGGAATAAATTCATATTCATGCACAAGAGTTCTCATCGACATGCAGAGTGCTGCATATCTCAGTATCTTGATGCCTTGGAGATTGTTCAACTTGACTGGCCAGCATGCAGCTCCAACCTAAATCATATAGAACATCTTTGGGATAGGTAGGTAGATGCATTCGAGTCGTAATCCTGTCCCGGGGACCTTGGTGATCTGCAGGTGATACTCGAAGAGGAATGGGACAATTCAAGCAGAGAGACATCAGAACGATAATTGAAACCATGCCCGAGAAATGGCAGCTGTAATTAGGGCTAGAGGATGGCACATCAAATACTGAGTGTTGGTTCCTGTTGTTATTAGTATGGATTTAGTTGTGTGCATCAACATTTTCAGTGAAATTTAGTGAACAGATATTCGGCGAAAAATTTGAGAAGATTTCATCAAAAAGTGCACTTTTTTTTTTCTTCCTTATGATGGTCATTGACTTAAAATTGGTGTAAAAAGTGTGAATTTATGTCATAAGTTCATAAAAGTGTAATCTTTAAGTTGAGTACAATTGAAGGTATGTTTTTTACCTCATAATTAACATTTAAACTTTACTTGTAATAATTTTTTTAAGTGATCGGGTTTTTTTATGCCTGTCAGTGTAGATTGACCTCATGAAAGTTCAACAGAATTGGTTTTCTGTAGCACTATAGACTCAACTAGTAAGTTTTGTAAGATAATATAGAGTTCAGTTCAGCAGTACTTTCATATGAGTAACATTGTCTATCAATAGGTTTATTCCAGCAAGCAATTCAGAATGCATTCCGAACTAATACCGAACTTCTTTCGACACCAGTTTGTGTATGGTGTCAGAACTAGTTCGTAATTTTACGTTGTTGGAACATTTCTTGAACTGTTCTTTCAAGGCCTTCGGAGTTTCTTC
This sequence comes from Periplaneta americana, assembly GCF_040183065.1. Lineage (NCBI taxonomy): Eukaryota > Metazoa > Arthropoda > Insecta > Blattodea > Blattidae > Periplaneta > Periplaneta americana. Next base: position 58,714,339 of record NC_091125.1, on the reverse strand, counting down.
TCATATTAAAATTATATTCATCTTCCAAACTTAATTCGTCATAAAATATATCACTATCACCTTTCAAATCACTCATGATCGACTATTTTTTTATTTTAATCTGCCCAGTCTCGAAGCATTTTAACCATAACTTCAGATTAAACCATCTGTGCATGCATTAACAGTTCAGAATTCCCAGTTCTGCTTGTAATCGAGAACCAATTTCACTTGTTCCGAATGAGTTCTGAAGCACGTTGGAACAAGGAACTGGGAGTTCAGTATCGGTTCAGAATCAGTTCTAGTCTTGTTGGAACACACATTGGGCTACTGCGCATGAGCAGGGAGTTCAAAATCGATTCCATGCTGGAACAAACTTAATGCAATTGAAAAAATTAACAAGACATGTAAGTAAGTAATAATAATAATAATAATAATAATAATAATAATAATAATAATAAGCTTCTTCAGGAAATTAGATTTGGAAAATTAGTCCCCACTTCGAATCTCCAGCTGGGAATCAGAACAATGTTGTTAAAAATATGACTCAACCCAAGAAGGCAGAATTTAACTGAGTTTTACATGAGGAAAGGAAGGTGTTTTCTGTTACTGAAGCTAACGGAACAGACGAAAGTAAGAAGCATTGAGCGTCCACCATGTACCTCTCTTTTAATGTCAGTAGCCATTATATCATTTTCAAAAAACAATAATTAAGTTATGGAATAGCTAATTGGTTTGGATTGCAATAAGAAAGTATTGATCATTTGAGCAAGAAACATATTGGTTAAACTGAAGACTAAGTTAAGATTTATCAAATAGAAGTTTCATTTAATCCTCCAGTGGATGGGAAACTCACCAACTTTAAAAAGAAAATCAGAACACCTTCATATGAGCTCATTCTGTTACACTCTACCAGGTCACAAAGTACAGAAGCAGTGAAATTTAACAAAAAATTAAAGAACAGAATACTAACATATTACAAAAAATAATAGCATAGCAAAATCGACACTAAATAATATGAAAATAATACCATAATAGAAGAAAAAGGTAAAATACAGATCTAAAGATTGGAATATAATATAAGCAACTGAGTTAGTACAAATAGTTAACAGAGAAAACGTAAGGAAAAATACAACAAATGGAATGTAATAAAATAATAAAAAAAAATAAGTTTAAATAAAAGCCACAATAAAAAGGCCATGATAATAAATTCATCTGGTGATCAAGAGTTCAGTGTTGGTGGAAAAAAAAAAGGAAGGAAAAGAAATGTATGTTTTTTTTTACAAGACTGTCTTAGAGAAAAGGTCTTATAGTTGAAGGGAATCTGAATTGAAAAAGGGCAATTTTAGTTTATTTTTGAAACTAGATAATCTCCGACAGTCTCTGACATGCTGTGGTAGAGAGTTCCAGAGATGAGCTGCAAAGATGGTGAAAGATGAAGAGTAGGAGGATGTTCTATGTTTAGAATGGAGAGTTTGATATGGTGTTGTGAGCGAGTATCTATAGACACGATTTTGAAAACTATGCTTGTGCTGTCGTCTGTCTACACGCGCCAGAGTTACAACATTGGAAAAGTAAACTTTAAGAGTTTTTCTTTCGATTCATGATTAGCACAAACTAGTTTTCCCAAATATTTGACTTAAAATCTGATGAATCATTTTTAATGGCCCTATATTTTCGACAGCGCATTAGTTGAGAATTTATGGACTTTCTTTGACAGATACAAATATTTTTAATGTACCAATATTTTTCACTTCTGAGGAATATGCATATATCATTCTCTCCCTTCCCTTACTTCCTCTCCCTTTCTAACTCTTCTTTCTTCCCTCCTCCCCTCCCTCTTTGCGTTTCATCATGTCCTTTGTAAAACATTTATGTTATTATATCACTTTTGGCATTACAGGTAACCTTTGAATGAATATTTGATGCAGAATAAGTGAGTACAACAGATAACAGACAAACCTCACACAGCTATACAGTGGGCTTACTTTAATGAATTATTTGAAAATAAAATTTGTATGATTTTCAAATAAATTTACTATTTTTCTTAGTCTTTGTGTATTAATCAGTCTCTCAACACCACCTAAAATTCCTTCTTATTTATACATAATATAATGAACATATGTAAAAGTTATGTGTGTTACAGTGTAAGGACGACTGCAAAACAATTTTTATGTGCTTACCAGTGATAATCTGTCATCTTTGCTATAACAAGCAAGACATCTTTTGACACATCTCCGTGTAGAAGAACCAGCAAATCCTCTCCAGGCAGGGCATCTATCTTTATACATACCCTGTCTCAAAGAAATTTGTGATGCAGATTCCCATGACTGTTTGATCTATACAGATGGATCGCGTTTGGATAAACTGTCAAATCAAAATGCCAAAGTAGGCTGTGCCTTTGTTGCCTACAGGAACGACAGCAAACACACCTCAGCTATCTTCAAACTCTCCTCAGAGTGCTCAGTGTTTCAGGCGGAACTATTAGCTTTGCGAGAAGCAATCAAATGGTGCAGTCAGTCTGGTTACAGCGCTTGCGTTCACAGTGACTCGCAGTCAGCAGTAATATCAATTAATGATAAATATAACACTAACATTATAGCCTCAGAGATAAGAATTTTAATAATGAAAAGTGCCGTCCATATTTGTATAACTTGGGTCAGAGGGCATACTGGGATGGTTGGAAATGAGAGAGCCGATGAATTGGCAAAGATGGCAGCCAACTCTGATGTGCCACTGTCGTACAATTTATGTCCGCTATCCTTTATAAAAAAAGTAGCCAAAGAACATTATATGCAAGAATGGAACGAAAGATGGGTCAATAGTGATAAGGGAATTCTTACAAAAGAGCTATATTTTCCAACGGTCTATGATCGTAATAAATGTAAAGTAATAACGCCAAATTTCGTACTGACACAGTTTTTGACTGGGCATGGAAAATTCGGGGATTACTTAAATAGATTCCATATTAAAGACGATGCAACTTGCATTTGTGGGGAGGAATCTCAAGATGTCAAACATGTAATATATGATTGTCCAGTCTTTTGCTGTGAAAGATACGAGCTTGAGTTGTTACTGAACACTTTAAATTATACATTTACCAAACCGTTAACCAATATACTTACCAACTCTAAATCATATAAGTATTTCATGTCCTTCTTGAATAGAATATTCGTGAAACTATAAAATGTTAAATTATTCCAGAAAAAAAAAATCGTATTATTTCTAATCAACTATAATGAAACTGTAAGTCTTCAATTTCGCATACTACAATATTGTACTATTGGTTTTAATTTTTATTTTAATTAGGCATTTGATTTCTAATTTTGAACCATTTCTTGTAATACCTGATTATTGCCAATTGTTGTTACTAAATCTATATATATATATATATATATATATATATATATATATATATAATTTGAACTGGTAATGGAAATTACGGGAAAACGGCTGAACGGATTTTAATAAATGGCCCCTCATTTTGAAGCTTGGAACCCAAAGTTTTTCGGAAAAGTAGTAGTTTTCAGTGAAATGTCAATTTTTCTACATAATTTTCCTATTTTCCAAAATCCATCTGTTGTCAGTTTTGAGAACTAATAGCTTCTCATATTCGAACAAAGCAATAAAATAAACATTATCAAGGAGGCCATGCCTCCAAGATTTCCAACAGATTCTTTGACATCACAGTGTCAATAGGTCGATTTTCGATATATAACTACGTCGTCTTTGATTTTCATTGATGTCAGAGAATACTTAAGAAGTTTTTTAAATATTGTATAGTTAATATCCTCGCTGTTATTTATACTCGCTTTAAAATCATACTGCGAGTTATCTTCTGTGTGAAATCCAAAGGCCTGTGTACCATTATTGAGACTGGTTCTATTGTTGTGAAGTAGATGGTGACTGTATACGTATTACTGATTTGTTATGAATATGATTCCGGTGATATTCAGGGATGTTGTGGCCTGAATTTCTTGGCATTTGCATTTGAGGGAAAACTGAAGAAACACCTCAACCAGGAAATTCAACCCGACCGGGAATCGGACCCGGGCCCTCTGCGTAAGAGACCAGCATGCTGACCTCTTACACCACAGAGGTGGTCTCATGGTTTATTTTTCCCTAATGATACACATTAATGCTATTATTGGAACGACTCCAGAATACCGCGTAAGTACATGTCGTTATTGCTTTGTTGAATGATTTATTTTTGGTTCAAGGAACATATTTTTTATGTACTTATTTATTTTTCTACCCTTCTGCCATCAATAAAAACATGTGTTTTAATTATTTTTAATTTGCACAGTCTTTGTACATAAGTACTTACGTGGTATTCTGAAGTATAGCGTTATTATTGATAGAAAAACCTTTTGAAGTTATGTAAGTAGACAGAGAGCTGCCGTGTGGCCAGCGAGCTGCAGAGCAGCGAGGGTGGGGATAACTTCCCCTACTGGTGTTCTGTTCTTTGCGATTTATCCTATTGTATATATTGTTATTAAAAATGAAATATTTAAGTGGTGTGAGTCTTTTTCAGATATTTAATTGCAGTGTGGTGTAGATATGTAGGCTATTATGTGTGAGTACCTAATTTTCTTAGGTAGTAGTGCAGTCGTTACGAGCTTATGGACAATAAAATTGTACGTCATTTATTCGACATAATTTATGCTTATGTTTTACGTGGCCAAAACGATGTCCGGCATTCACTGGTGCTTAATATACTCCAAACGTTGTCAGATAATATCCTTACCAACAATCTTTATGCTATTTCATACAAAAATCCAAGTCACTACCAAAACATAAAATCAGTAGGTATGAGATTATATCACCTTATATCACTATAAAGGATTAATCCTAGGATTTTTGGAAAATATAATATTGCTTTTTTTAAATAAGTTAATTCATTGTTGAAAATAATTTTAAAATCAAAAGCTAATTCAAAGTTATGCGTCAGAGCCTTCTAGCGATCTTCTCCAGTAACATGAACTTTTGAGATTGGAAATACTTGGCGCAGTAGCGTTTTCATTTGTTAAAGCAAGTCCTGACCATCGACCAAGAATGAAGCGATCATGTTTTCAAGCAGCGCGTGTTTTGATTTAGTTAAACATTTGTTTAAGTTGATTCGTGCTTAATTGAAGTAAATTATTTATATAAAAAGTGGTTTCGTATTTTTTAAAATAATATCGAAATGAGTTGAACATGTGTTTCAGTTTAATTGTAATTTCTTAAATGAAGTGAATTATTTATGTAAAAAGTGATTTCATCTTTTTTTAAGTGATATCGAAATGAGTTAAACATGTTCCAGTTGAATTGCAATTTCATAAGTGTAGTGGATAAAATGAACTACGTAAAAAGTGATTTCATCCTTTTTTAAGTGATATCAAAATGAGTCTAAGAGGACGCCCAAGAAGGCGAGGCGATGGACATCGCTGCGCTGCTGCAGCCAGGGCTTGTAATCGCGATGCAGTGAACAATATCCGTAATAGAAATGTAAATCCGTTAGCACGAAATACTATTCATGATGAAAGATTAATTGAAATTTTCAATGTTGGCTCTTTAAATGAAATTTGTGGACACTGTCAAGCAAGACACTTCCAAAATGAAGTGGTGAACAGGCATTTCAATTCTTGCTGTCATAATGGTTTGGTTTATTTCCCACAACCTCATATTAATGATACTCTTAAAGATATGATGATAAATGATAATCATTTTATGAACAACATAAGAGAGTATAATAGTGCCAGGTCATTTGCTTCGTTTTCTGCTAATCGTAGTCATGTTCCTGGGATAGGTCCTTATTGTTTTAAAATTCAAGGACAGATACATAGATACATATCGGATTTATTGCCTGTTGAAAACTGCTTGCCGTCATATGGTCAGCTTTATGTGATAGATTCCACTGTTGCAAATGGAATACGGTGTGAACATGAAAGCAATTCTTCCCTAAATCCAGAAACCATACAAATTCTTTCAAATATTTTGGCAAATAATCCATATGCCATATAATACCACAATGCTGGTAATGTACTGAGACAAGAAATGTTAACAAATCAACCACGCACTATTGATTTAAGATTTGTCGATAGTATATGTTTGGATCAGCGCAAATACAATAAACCAACTGCAAATGAGATAGCTGGGGTGTTTTTCTCGGAAACTGGAGAACCTCCACGTAATCGTTATGTTGTTGCTCATGGAAAACAAGATGGTCCGAAACTGCTCTCTACTTACAGTCCGCATTGTGATCCAATGATGTATCCTCTGATTTTTCCTTCTGGAGAACCTGGCTGGGGCAAGGATCTTAAACATAATGGCAGTAGATGTCAAGTAAGCAGATCAAAAATAACACTGCTTCAGTTTATTTGTTATAGACTTTCGATTAGACAAGACTTTTCCCATTTACTCCAAGCAAAGAAACTTTTCCAACAATATTTAGTTGATCAGTACACACGAGTTGAGACTCAAAGATTAGAATACATAAGAAATAATCAGCAATCATTAAAAGTGGAACATTTTCAAGGACTGCAAGATTTTATAGTTAATCAATCTAACCGAAATGGTCTTGCAGTTGGGAGAATTGTTATTTTGCCATCTAGCTTTCAGGGAAGTCCGAGAAATATGCAACAACGTTACCAGGATGCCATGGCTATAGTCAGGAAGTATGGGAAACCTGATATTTTCATCACATTTACTTGTAATCCACAGTGGCCTGATATTATTTCTGCTTTGCAGCCGGGTGAAGCACCTGCAGATCGACCTGACATAGTTTCACGTGTTTTTTCCTTGAAAATGAAGGAACTTAAAAATGACATTAAAAAAACATGTGATCGGTAAAGTAATTGCATATGTTTATGTAATAGAATTTCAAAAAAGGGGATTGCCACATTGTCACATGCTGTTAATACTCGAAGACGATTACAAATTTAGAGAACCAGAAGATACTGATACTTTTGTATGTGCCGAATTACCTAATAGAGAATTACATCCAATAATGTATAATACTGTTATTTCTTGCATGGTACATGGTCCTTGTGGAGAGCGTAATCCAAATGCACCTTGCATGAAAGATGGTATTTGCAGCAAAGGATATCCAAAAGAATTCCAAGATGTAACCATTGAAAACTCAGATGGATATCCAATTTATCGCCGCAGAAATATTGCACATGGCGTAAAAAACTATACTCCGATTGACAATAGAGACATTGTACCCTATAATCAGTTTCTTACTTTGAAATACAATGCACATATAAATGTAGAAATCTGTTCCTCTGTGAAGAGTGTAAAATATCTTTTTAAATATGTCTGTAAGGGATATGATGCTGCAAATATGGCATTTTTTAGTAATGAAAATGGTCAAAATTATGATGAGATACTGAGCTTTGCAAATATGAGATACGTTAGTGCCCACGAAAGTTGCTGGCGATTATTTGAGAATGAGATGCAAGAACAGTCACACACTATTATCCGCCTCGCTGTTCATGAACCTCAATATCAGAATATATACTTTAGGGAAGGATCCGAGCAACTGGCTATTGATTCAGCTGTAAATAAGCATACCACACTTACTGCCTGTTTTGAGCTTAACAGAGAGGATCCAGATGCACACTCTTTTCTTTACACTGAAATACCTAATTATTATATTTTTTCCAACACATGGAGGAAAAGGAAGCTAGGTGGAAATAAAGTTATTGGTAGAATGTATGCTGTTGCTCCTAATGATCCTGAACGTTTTTTATACGATTTTTGTTGTTACATGTTAAAGGAGCTACATCATTTGAAAATCTACGTTCAGTGAATGTTATAATTTATCCAACTTTTCGCCGGGCTGCCATTTCAAGAGGTTTAGTCAATGATGATAGAGAATTGCACAACTCTTTGACTGAAATGATTTCTTTTGGAATTCCCAAACAGATACGAAACATAATTGCTTATATATGCTGTTTCTGTGAACCATCCTCGCCATTGGCTTTGTGGAATGATTTCAAACACCATTTATTTGAAGATTTTGCTCAGACGAATGACAACATACACTCAGAACAAATGGAATTACTTGAAATTGAAGATGTTTTGAATTCCAATGGATTTTATTGCAAAACTCTTGGTTTGCCACTCCTCACTGATGCTGCGCCTATAATTCAAACTACTTCAGCATCAACTCTCCAAAATGGTCAACAGGGCATGGAGATGTACGCAAAGTTAAACTTGGAACAAAAATCAGTTGTTGACGAAATATTAAATGAAATTGATAATTCTACAGGTCAGAACATCTTTTTAGAAGCTCCAGGTGACTGTGGTAAAACTTTTGTATATTCATGTTTACTGAACATTATTAAAGGTAAAGGTGAAGTGGCATTTGCTACAGCATGGACTGGCATTGCTGCATTATTATTACCGAATGGTAAAACACTTCATAAAACTTTTGGCTTGCCAGTTCCGCTAACGGAAACTTCTGTTTCACACATTAAATATAATAGTAAAGAAGCTGATATTTTGCGAAGATCTTCTATTATTATTATTATTATAGATGAAGCATCGATGATTCCTGCATTGGCAGTAAATTGCATTGATCACCTGCTAAAGGACATTATAAGATGTGGAAAAGAGATGGGCGGTAAGACTGTGGTGTTTGGTGGAGATTTTCGACAAGTTTTGCCTGTGATACCTAAAGGAGGAAAGGTTAAAGTAATTGAGTCATGTATTCAGGCTGCTCAAATTTGGTCAAAAATTAAAATATTACATTTGAAGTCAAATATGAGAGCCAAATCTTCAGAAAAAAATTTTGCAGAATGGCTTTTACAATTGGGAAATAATGAGATCAAAAGTGACATAGGAGATAACCTAATAAGAATTCCTGATGAATTTATAACTAATGATTCACTGATAACTCATGTTTTTGGTAATTCTATTGATAACGATATTACATCTTACTGCAACAGAGCTATTGTCTGTCCATTCAATGATGACTGTACAATCATTAATGAAGAAGCATTACAACTAATTGACGGATATACAAGAGAATATAACAGTATTGACATGGTACTGCCCGATGACCATGATGACAATTTAATAAATGCCATACCAATAGAATATTTGCACTCCATCACACCATCTGGGATGCCTCCGCATACATTAAAGCTGAAAGTTGGAGCAGTTGTAATGCTTATCCGAAATATGGATATGGGCTTTGGTTTGGTAAATGGTGTCCGAATGATTGTTAGAGAGATGTATAATAATCTTTTAAAACTACAAGTGATTACTGGTGCATCCAAAGGACAAGTAACCTATTTATCACGTATTGATTTGTTGTCCACTGACAATAATTTGCCTTTTAAATTTAAAAGGCGTCAGTTTCCATTACGTCTTGCTTTTGCAATGACCATCAACAAAGCACAAGTCCAGACTTTAGACAAAATTGGAATTTATTTGTCTTGGTGCGTTTTCAGCCATGGGCAGTTATATGTGGCATTCAGCAGAGTCAAAGCCGCAAGTGATGTGAAAATTAAGATTATGCCTACTTCACATCAAGGTCAATTTCCAGGTGTTGAAGGATATTTCACCAAGAATATCGTTTATGATGAAGTATTGAGATGAAGCAGTACTTCATATTGAAGATATGGCTATGGTATAATTATGGTTTCATTTACTTTGCTATAATCAATTAAATGATTATCAGTTCCAACACAGTGGTATAATCACTAAAATATGCAGCTAATGCTGCGACGAGCCACTAGTAATGTATTTAATTCGTAAATTTTAAGCCATCTCTTAGTATAGCTATTTATTGCTTCTAAAGTAACATATTTAATAGCTATTTTATATATATATATATATATATTTCTTCCTATAACCATTAGATATAAATATAGATACATGCCTTGAGCTTTATGAAACGATCCATTCTTTCATTAAGGTGCATTCTTGTACATAATTCATGTGAATTGTAACCTTGACCACAATTTTATTTTGTATTATAATTTTATTATTGTTTATTGCTTATAAAATATGTATTTTGATGCAACTATAACCCTAATATACCTCAGGGTGAAATAGGGTTTATTAAATTGGATAATAAAAAAAAAAGACATTGTAAACAGTTTCTTCCACATTCTTTAATTTGGTTTGATACTAAGGATGATTTTTAGTACTGCAACAATGTTATAGCGATGCTGTGCAATGAAGCCAGGTGATATCGTTTATATCACAGGTAGTTACATGCAGTCCCGTGCCGTGGCGTCGTGATCTAAGGCATCTTGCCTAGGACTCGCATTACAGAATGTGCGCTGGTTCAAGTCTTCATGAGGGAAGAAATTTTCTCATGAAATTTCGGCCAGTGTATTGGACTGGTGTCCACCCAGCATCATGATGCACATGGGGAGTTATGATAGGTAGCGAAATCCGGTTGCGAATGCCAGCTATAACAGCTGGTGGGGGATCATCGTGCTAACCACACGATACCTCCATTCTGGTGGATGATCGTCCACCTCTGCTTCGGCATGTGGGCGTGAGGCCAGCAGCCGGCTGGTCAGTCTAGGCCCTTTATGGGCTGTAGCGCCACGGGTTATTATTAGTTACATGCCTACCCTCCCTCAGAGCAAATGAACTCATTCTTCCCACTCCATTCCCATGTGCAGTGACAACAAGAACAGAGCAGTTGTGAGCTAGTGGTCGCAGAGTGTAGTCGCGATGTTTTCGAAGCAGGAGAAGCAGAACTGATTAAAAATTGAATGCACTAGAGGTTGCATAGCATGACATTGTCACCAAGGACTGCAGCAGGCTACTGTGTCCGCGTTAGTGGAGACACATCGGAACTTCACAATTCGTGAGTTAGCCCGAGAGACAGGACTGGTGCCTTCGACAGTGCTTCAGATTCTGAAAGACCACCTGAGAATACAAAAAATTGCCTCAAGATGGGTTCCACATGATTTAACGAAAATGACAAATGGCTACAATACGATGCTGCTTGTACTCATAGCGATATGAGCTTATGGTGTATTAGCGTAATTGATGAGACCTGGGCCAGATCTTATAAACTGAAACTGAAATGCCAATCCAACGAGTAGCATAATTATGGGGCACCGCGAAAGTCAACAGTTCGGTAGAACCCCACCAATGTGAAAGCTATAGTGATTCTCTTCTATGATTGAGATGGTGTTATCCTAAAGTATATCATTTCCCCAAGGCAGAACATCAATGCGCAGTACTACTGTTCAGTTTTGCAAAACAATCTGCGAGCAGCTCTGAGAAGAAAATGGAGACACTTTATGCCTAGTAATCGAAAATTAAGCATATGGAAGAAATTTATATGGTTCCAGACTTTTGATTCACTCTGTATACTCCCACTTTTAATATTTTCCTGCCTATAATGCTCTTTTCCCACAGGTCCTGGTCGAACATTATCACAAAAATGTCATGGTACAGCTTGTCCAAGTCAAGTCTGCGTGTGGGGATATCGGGATGGAATGTAGAGGTAAAACACAGTTGCCACATAGGTCACTTGATGCTCAGATTTCAACGTGTGCACATCGTTTAAAATACACTACGGAGCACACGGATTTTTTGTCCTTGTCTTCAGATAAAGGCAACAGTTACGCTGTCTCCCAGCTCCCCCCCCCCCCTGTTGCAACTTTCTCTCCTACGCCCACGCTTGCCAATCAGAACGCCAAACCTCACTGTCAAGCAGAAGTAGAAGTACAGTCTATTTTTTCAAAGTGTCTTAAATTGTTACTGCTCTATGAACTGAAGCGCAGTAGGAAAACTTTGCTGTCATATGAGACTGTACTGGTCTCCTCTCGTTACTGCCTCCTTTCACTACAGAACTGCCTCCAACTTTCCCTCTCGGCTCGCAGACTTAACTTGGTCGAGCTGTAAATTAGCAAATCAATAGGGAAGCAGAGTCTGTTAACGAAGATGTCATTAACACCTACATCTCACATGTTACTGCAGGGCTTCATTTTATTTCCATGAAGGGCCAAGGCTGACCAGCTGACTGCTGGCCTCATGTCCACATGCTTTAGTAGAGGTGAACGATCATCCAACCAGTATGGAGATACAGTAAAACCTGCTCGTAACAGAATCACAAGAGACCGGGAAAATTTTCTGCTAAAGCCTGTTTTCTGTTTAGTGGAGGTGTACAGTAAAAAGTAAACGAGGTATATGCACGTAATTCAGTGAAAATAAAATATCTTGCTCATTAGTTATAAAATATCTTGCTCATTAGTTAGTCGCACTATAATAATTGAACACATGCAAACTTCATACTGAACAGAAAAAATTAATCACTTTTTCTTTATTTTTTCCAGTAGGCAAGCAGAGTTTTCTGCACACAGTTTACAGTTTTGGCTGCCTGATTTCCATTAAACACTTCAGCTTGAAAAATCACACTAAACACATCTTTCTAGCATATTCCTGTACCATAGGACCCGACATGAAGTGATTTTTTTTTCCTGTTACTGGAAAACCACTTCCATGCTATTTCATTAATGTCTTCATTTGCAGTTTTCTTAAGTTCTCTGTTTATTTTTGTATTAGTACAGTTTTTCTTACAGCTTCAAAATATCCGTTTTCTTCTTTAGAATTTTGAGTGAATGATGAAGTCAAGTACCCTCCATTAGTCTTTTTCTTTAGAATATCTTGCATTTGAGTTTTCCCATTGTTGAACAACTTCATGATCTGCTTAAAAGACAATAAAATGTATCTCGCTCACTCACATTATTCACCTTTACTCTCGTATTAATGTCAAGCACAACTTTTCTCTTTGAAGACATTAACAACTGCAAGAATAAATTAAGAAATGTAGGCCTAGAGCCCTTATTGAGTAAAATTTCTGGAAGGGGTGAACAGTTGAATTTCAATATACAGGTACCTAGTCAAGGATGACTATTAAAATCTCAGTTCCAATGGTGACTGGCCATTCATTAGCGTAGGAACTGGGAAGAACAGAGATAGTAACAATCAAGAGACAATTACAATACAAAATCTGTAAGATTATGTAAGTAAGACAAACAACAAAAGAACTGTGAAGGAGAAACATATCAACTCCTCTTAGAATAATGGACGTGTTAAAACCTACTTGAACTTGTAGGCAGCAATCGACCATAAAATGTTCCAAGTGAGATGAATTATGCTTGAATGCAATGGTTTAATTATTGTAACAAAGAATATCCAACATTGAGACACAAAATTCTGTAGAATGTATAGGATGCCTAAAATTTTCTCTATAAAGACTTTGATTTCTGTTTTCCACATGAGACAGTTTCCATTTAATCCATGGAATTTAACATATTTTCAGCCCTAAAGTCACAGAGCTGGAAAATAGTTCCTTTTAATGAAAGATCTGTTTAAGGCAGGTTTTACTGTATTTTGTGTTTAGCCACAATGATCCTTCCAGCCATTGTATCTAGCTTTCGAAACTGGATTTCGCTACCTATCATAGCTCCTCAAATCGATTATGATGCAACAGTTCTATACATTGGCCGAAATTTTATGAGAAGATTCCTTGCCTATGAGGACTCGAACCAACATTAATTCCATAATGCAAGTCCTAAACATCATGTCTTACACCACAAAACTATGGTGTAAACTACCACAGGGTTTTTAGAGGGCTATAAACCTGACCACATTTATAATGCTCACACATTCGACCTCTTCTTTTGGCATATACCTGACAAATTACTTGTCCAAGATTGAGAGAAACTGAGTAAAGAGCGACTGATTGTGTCAGCGTTGACTTCCATAACTTTGTTGTTGTTGAGTGTATCATTTACTGTTGACTACATACACATACCGCACAGATAGTCAAGAAAAACGCAGTGATGACAATGAAGAAGGTCACTGTCGAAGTCAACTGCACTGGATGCATTGTCCACCATTAGAGAAAATTTGACTTATCATCCTAATATGGTAGAAGATTTATTTCGTAATGTCTGCCACATCGACAATGCCGTTATTTACATATATGGAGACAAATGAAATGCAACAGATGTCATTAAAAGAAGACTTTGGTAGTGTTCAGTAATTCTTTTCATGTAAAATTATCTATCATGATTACTATTAGTAGGTAATAAAATAGAGTAAATGCTACAATATGAAAATATGTATTTAAGAAAATCCAATTTTCTACTTATAACACAATTTCCATCTGATCCTTCCAAGAACGTTTATGGAGGTTTTATAGGTGTAGTTTAATGAGTATGATGAAAAATCGGATAGATATTGATTTATGCAGGAATTATTGTCAAGTTAGTAAAGTATTGTATTTTTCATGTCTTGTTAAATTCTTTCCAGCATCACAGTAGAGCTAAATTTAAACGTCATCTTTTGGCAGTAGGTTAAAAGACTATCCTTCAGATCCCAAAATATATGTAATTACAGTGTTTACCATACTGTTATTGTTATTTGTGTAAAAGTGTGTACTATAAATACTATTTTGATTTTTCGTGTTAAATGTATTTCGGTTAGTGGCCAGCTGATGACTGTTTTTTCAATTTTTCAATTGTTATTTTTTTTATCGCACTTAAATGTTAGACATTCACCTGGTTGTGATTCGTCTTGAAATCCACAGCGCTAAGTTTTTTAAAGTGTTCTCAAGATAATTTATTATGCTTGTTTACAAGAAGTAGCTTCTAGGTTAAAAATGATTTTACATCTCCACATAATTAATTATAGAGTATGTATTTCCAGTGACACAATTTTCGAAGATAACCTCCAGAAGTTCAAAGCTCTTGTATCGTGAAATGATATTTGCATCAACTATGGCTCACTAACTGGGATTTCTATGCAAGTGAATTTCAACACCTTCTCTCATCATTCACTCAAAATTCTAAAGAAGAAAACGGATATTTTGAAGCTGTAAGAAAAACTGTACTAATACAAAAATAAACAGAGAACTTAAGAAAACTGCAAATGAAGACATTAATGAAATAGCATGGAAGTGGTTTTCCAGTAACAGGAAAAAAAAAATCACTTCATGTCGGGTCATGCTATTAGTATGCCTGGATGTGCAGTATCTGGTTGTTTCAGTTACAATCGAAAAACAAAAGGAACTGACGTAAAATATTATAGGTTTCCGAAGAATGAAGACTTGGCAAGACAATGGTTGCATGCTTGTAGAAGGGAGGATGAAGTCAATTTACAGCACAATGAGTTTTCTCGCATGTTACTAAATTCTATTTGCTTCGCAACTCATTTGCAAAATATATTTTCATGTTAAACTTTTTGTTTGACTTATTCCATAGATTGCTTTGAGGGAAAAGAAAGGGGGTAAAAATCTTAAGACTTAATGTTGTTTCAGCTAGAATATGTTCACTTCATTTTGAGGAGTCAAGTTACGAAGTACCTTTAAAGCAGAAACTCCTAAATTATGAACCAAAAAGCAGTCGTAATCTGAAAGTAGACGCTGTACCCACAAAAGCTCTGGCCCAGTCTTGCTTGAAACGAAAATCAACAGATAATCTGAGATTGGACAGATGTGAAAAACGGAGAAGGAGAAAAGAAATTCATGACATCATGTATTCTTCAGGCCACTTCCAAAACCAATTCAGACGAACATGTATCAGAGGATAGTGCATTAGACCTAAATAACGAAACGTGAGTAATTACAGGAATTATATAATTATGATAACTATTAACTAGTAAGTTCCTGTGTATCATATTGTTAAAATTTTTCACATATGAGTCGCTCCGCAGAAGGGAATAATTTTCTCATAGTTCTTCAAAACTTTCTAAGCTAAAAGGACTTAATTACATGTCTCATAAAATGTTAAAGCTGTGGTATATTTTAACAACTTCCAGACAGAAAAGGCTTGAGTAAATGGAAGGATTCAATTGTCTCGAATGTCAATAGAGGAGCAAAAAAGGCGTCAATCAATGGGCATAAAATAATTATTTTCTCGCTTAACCCTAGCATTATCACTGTTGGGAAAAAATTGCCCACCCTTTTTATTTTCTAAATTTTTTTGAATTAATGAAATCTGACAGCTTTCACCATTACTCTATTTGTCTCTAACATGATAAAGTATGCACACGTGTACTGTTTTAGATTTCAAATATAGCAGACTAATAATTTGAAGTATTTGTTAGTGGACAGATTTTACCTACCATTGGCATTTCATATGACCTACACTTTTAACATTTTCTAGTTTGAATTCTGTGATTTTTGTCCATTGTTGTAACTGTTTGTAATGCCGTTAAAGTCGTTTAATGTTTCAATTCTCCACTTTACCATTTACTTGCAGTGTAGAAACTTGAGTTGGTAAATTTGTTCTTTCTTTATTGGTGTTTATTCAAATCTAGTTGTATTCAGGGATACAGAACATAGACATGAGTTGTTCTGTGGATAATAGCAGCCTTAATGTTCTGGGTGAAAGTGATATTATAGTGCTATTGGAAATTGATTTACCGACGGAGTTGAAGAAAGAAAGTGGTAGTGAGGAAGATAATACAGAAGTGGTTAGTGAGGGTAAATCAAGGTCTATTTCAAGTACTAGCTGCTAACAAGAAAGCCGGTCACATTACGAAAATTAATGTCAGATGTGGAAATTGTGGACTTAATTTGTGTAAAAAATACTCAGATATTAAAATTGTGTGCAGGAGCATTTTACTAAAAGAAATATGCAGAATCACTGGAATGAAAAACTGATTTGTATTTTTTTAAGTAATGTAAAAATGTTGACGACGAAACTTTATTGAACGTATTTGAGGAGCTCGGAATCAAAACGCGTTAAGTCCACATTTTATCGAGAATGCGGTTTTTTTTTTTTTTTCGAATTTGCCTTCTTTTAGGGACACTTCATCATGCTACACTTGCCATTTGTTGCAATTCACATTTTCAGCCTCTTTAAAGCCAGCCTGAAATCGAAGGTCTGATTCATAACGTATTCTGTCCTTCACCCTGAATGGATCAAACCGAGTTGAGTCCATGAACTTAAGATATCTTCTAACGAAAGCAGTACACCAGAATGAACGTAATTAATTCGACACCTGCCTTTAACAAATGTTCATTATTGACTCTTTTTCTAAAGTTTGCTTGTTGCTACCTTTAAGTTCATGCAGTAAGATTTAAAAGGACGGGTTTATTGCCTGGAATCTCTATTTAAATCTCCACGCGCAGACAGTGAATTGGTGGTGTGCGGTAAGTGGCATTTAAAGGCAGGTGGCGGTCGTTTGCAATAAACATGGGTCTTTTACTACAAATTGTAATATTATACTCATAATTTGGTAACAGTTTGAACAGTTTGGTAACAGTTTCGAAAGACTCCAGTACAAAACATTGTTTGCACTCCCACCTTGTTTCGCTTCTTTCTTGTGAGATTTACAAACTTTGCTTCTTTTTCTGTGGGTGGTACGTATATGACGGGAGGGGGGGGGGGAATAAGCCCAACAGCTTGTTTGTAATATTGTCGTCGTAACTCCAGCATCCCCTCCCCTTTCACTAACACTCCAGTTAGACAAGGTTAACCCTCTATAAAATGCCTGCTTCCAGGTCCAGTCGAAGATTTGTATAGATCCTTTCCTTCCTGGATTTGCTTCCTTTCACGGTCTTACATGCAATTACGTAGACATTGAAAAGCTGAAAAGTACCATAAACATTATATTGAAAAAACATTTCTGTAGTTTTTTTTTACGTATTTTCCCATAATGGAGAAGGGATATAAGACTTCATTCTGACGCTGACCTGACAGTCAACCCACAACATAACGTTATTGTACTCTATTACGCCCTTCAGTTTCACCACTGTTTATTCCCCTTCATTGTTACCCTTTTTTCCTTTATGTTGACCATGTGCTTCGTAGACAGACCTTTTCTGTCATGTCACTTTACTGCCAATAACTCTTACAAGACCTCGATTCTGACGCCCTTTCTTAAACTTTGTTCATTCCACTTGGAATGCAGGACAGAACTTCAATGCACTTTTATTCAAACAGTCAGAATTCAGGAAAACCTTTCGCGTATATTTAGAGGAAGATAACTCCTCTTCTTCACGAAAGATCGTTTTACAACATACAACAACCCTCTAAATAGACAGCTTGAAAAAACTGCATTTGACAGCTTGAATGAAAACTGTCAATAAAAGTCGCAGGGTCACAAAGACGTCATGTCTAGACGGCTATGCTTTGGGAGCGCATCACAAGACGTTAGTAGGGAAGGGATTAGTTAATACAGCTTCTTGGTATTCATAATCAATTAACCTGCCCCACTTCCAAAACCTTACGGAGCTGAGCTGAGCTAAGCTAGCAAGCTGCGAGAGAGTCTGCAATGCTTCCCGCGTGACGTCATCACGTAGTAGGAGAACGGGCGAGGCTGCACACTGCTTCACCATTATATTCCCACCACGTTTCACAATAAGTTTAACAAAAAGTTGGGCGAAAAGTTGTACTATAAATACTTATTTGAAAAATAACTATGAATGGCTGAATGAAAGCATAATATTCGGCTTAGTAGCCATACTGAACGAAGTCCTAGTACTAGCTATGAGATATCTTTGGGGGTAGACCAAGGAAACTTTTTCCCGAATCTTCTCTGAAAGGTCTAAGAAAAGGAAAGCTAGGAACACACTGCAATCACAAAACAAGAAGAACTTACATTTCTTACACAGACGAGCTTGAGAGATCAGGGGAAAAGAGATGCTGCTGATCAGTATATAGTTTGTACAGGGACATCATTTTATTTTTATTAACATTTTTTAATATTAACCTGGCTATACCTTTGGATTAATGGTTGAGAACGGGAAACACCGTTTGCTACCCCCTTCCACGACTGGAATTCGATGATACTGGCGTAAAATACAAACAAATCACTTTACTAGGTATAGGAGGGAAGAAAAGTAGTTCATCCATTTACTTAAACTAGGAAATATCGCAATTTTGAGTTTGATAATTTTCATTATGTTTTTGTTTAATCAAAATACAGTACAGTATTAACAAAAGTTTTTTTACTCACTAACTGAGTTATCCATGCAAACGCAAGTTATTCATTATGCTGTGTATATTATACTGTCTACAGCATATTAGCGTACAATGTAGAGAATGAAGTTAAATTGAAAAATAATCATAATATGGATATTTAAACACATTTTTGAAAATGGTGGCCGTTCATTTCGATACAGGCTTCAGTTCTTTTGAGCGTATTATCACACTATAGACTATTATACCTAATTCCAATTACCAGTTTCGTCCTTCGTACTAGTAACTCATGTTGAAATAATTCTATACCTACTCTATAAAAGAGTATTTTACGTACTGTAAATTCAATCTTCACTTCTGCACGACCCGCACAAATAAAATTACTCAGACAGGCTATCTATTGTCCGTCCAAGTGGTTATGTCGCAGGATCGTAGAAAGGGGGGAAATCATGTGACAATTAATTATTTAACAAGGCCCTTTTATTTAAGTTATTTTAAACAGTTGTATAATATTACGTAGACGTCCATTTCCTAACAGAAATTAATGTTTTCAGAAAAGAGCTAAGACAGCCCAGCCACTAGCCTTTACAGAGGGGCGAGCAGAAGCAGGTGGGAGGAAATCGGGATCCAGCGTAGGCAAACGGACGAAAGTACCTGTGCGAAAATATGATTCAATATTGAAAGCTCTTTCTTCACTGGAAAACGCGAACATATTTCTGGAAAATACTATACTCACTAACTCCGTACTGTTTACTATATGCGGCCTTGGTTCTGTGTGGAGGGCAGTTGGAACTTCATTAGTAGAAGGGATGGGCGTGAAGTACATTAAAAAACTCAGGTACAATACAAATTGAAATAAAAATAAAATGATATCTCTGTATAAGAATACACTTGTCAGCCTATTCCATTAATTCCTGAGAAAGCTTTGGTTCTTATTACGCCAAAACAATTTAACTAAGCATCGGTATTTATCAATTTGAAGAGCAGCAACTGATTGTAATGAGGGTTTGTATACAAAACAAATACGTTGCCTGCAACTACTATACAAAGTTTCACGAGAATCTGTTTTTTATTTTAAGTAGGTTATTTTACGACGCTTTATCAACATCTTAGGTTATTTAGCGTCTGAATGAGATGGTGATAATGCCAGTGAAATGAATCGGGGTCCAGCACCGATAGTTACCAGCATTTGCTTATATTAGGTTAAGGGAAAACCCCGGAAATAACCTCAACCAGGTAACTTGTCCCAACCGTGAATCGAACCCGAGTCACCTGGTTTCGCGACCAGACGCGCTAACCGTTACTCCACAGGTGTGGACGAGAATTTGTTATAAATAGGAGAAAAGTTATTAATTTTGGCCAACTAGTTTTACGTTTTGGACCACTGTGCGTCGTGCAAATCAGTGCATTTCAGGCTAGGTGCAAGAAAATGAATGAAAGTATTCTCGTTGCCTACTGTTTTACTCATTGCTTGAATTTAGTTGTGGTGAATGCACGCATGTCAAGAGTAGAATTTTCTGCCACATTTGACTTTTTGGTACAGTGCAGTTGCTTTAAAATTTTATAAAGAGTAGTCCATCTCGTTTCGCTGTCTTTGAAAATAACTTATTGTACAGTTTTGTAGCGTTATTGTAAATAAAAATTCCGCAATTTTTCTCGTAAATTTAAAAAACGCATATTCATAGGCGGAAAGAGAACCGTTTCCTTGGGGGGGGGGGGACAAAGCAAAACCATAGAATTCCCATATAACGGGGTTATAGGGGACATCATTTACCTCCTCCCCCCATTATAGCTTGACCGTAGTACAGTATATCGGAATATGATCATTTAATAAAGATATTTTCGGGTAGCATTTTCTTACAGTGTTGCATCCATATCCGCGATGTTTCGGACCGAATTGTATAGGGTTTGAACTCTAGATCTACTACAAATTATAATAGGGCATAATTTAAAATAATCCCTCTCTTTTTCTTTCTCGTACAGAAACACGTAACAACGTAACAGTGCTAACAGAAACTTTTTTATATTAAGCTTTCCTGAAGATATCATATGAAATTTAAACTCTAATTATTTTATTTAATCTCGTCTTTAAGTTTACATATTACACCGGGATCACTTTTTTTCTGCATTGTTGTGCAGAATATTATTCATATTTCTCCAAGTGGCAGCCTGAACACCTGCAGGCTTCTAACGCATGAGAACAGGCTGTTACAAAAGAAACATTACAGTGCTTCCAATTCTCTAATGAGGATAGAAATTCTTATACATTCAAGAATTTAAAATAAATATTATAGTCCAGACACATGATCTGAAGACATTAATTCGTCAATTTAAACACAGAAACATAATCATAAACAAAAGCAAATATATTTTGAATTCAATATTTTCTAACGTTAATAAAAGAAAGAGTTGAGACAAGTTTGGGGGGGGGGGGCAGTGCCCCTCATAACTCCGCCTATGTGCATATTACACACATTACACATAATAAAGAATTTAAAAAAGAATCATTGCATTCTCTGTGTGTTTTGTGTACGTAGCGAGATCATTAAACTTTGAGAGTATGAGTAAATATTTTTGGGAGTTGACTTCTGTAAAGTGCAAATAACATCATACAGACTGCTATGATAATGTTTACTATTTACAACTACAGGACTACAAATGTGAGTCAGTATGTCACTGATTATTGGCAGTCCGCCACAAAGTCACATGGTACTGTCACTGGACCGTGGTACTGTTTCGTTTGAAACGAAGCGAATGAATCATGGGCCAGGCGGCTAGAGAGTATACGTAAGTCACACGAGACACGGAAAACGGAAATTGAGTTTACAGTAGAATGAGCTGTGCGAAGAAGAGCAAATGGAGTGAATTTTATAGTTTTAAGTATTGGGAAGTAGTATAATGGCATTATACAGTACTGTTGCAAATAGAGCTCATAAATCAGATCCCAGCGAAGAGGAACCTATTCTTCGAAACAAAGCTAATGTATCATATGGTACTCATTGTCATTTTCCTGCAACGGTGAGAACAGTTCGACATTTTATGCATAGAAATAAATAATGTACATTTAATATTATAATGGCCAAGTAAGCTTCTGTTCAATATATTTGAGGTTAACCGATCAATTGGTATAATTTTTGTTTTATGTAACTTAGTATGTCGAAAAATATTTTTGTTGTCTAACCGTTGAGTTATATTAAAATCGGATAGACGTCAGTTAGAGTAATTTTAATAAAAATTTGACCCAATATCGGTTGACATAATAGAGAAAAGCGATGACATGTTTAGGTTAGATTACTGCCCTGATCACAATATAACGTAATCAGGGACTACAGTGATTTATACTGACACTGTAGGCTACATGTTAATTAACATTACTACGTTGTTGCAATCATTGTGAAGGTCACGACACATAAAATAGGTTAAATTAGTGGGTGGACTGTGTAAGTTTTTTCTTTATTGAAATGTGTTGTGGTTGTGATAAAAGTATTGAAAATTGGTTTATAGCGCCACATTGGCAGCGATAAAAGTGTGCAATATTCGTTCAGTGACTGGTGAATACTCTATATTGAACTTACCCTAATTTCTGTTGCGTTTTTAACTCATTAAACTTAACTGACAGGTGGAATATCCACACTTTTACATAAGCCACGTTTAATACATTACAATACACATTTGCACTCAGTAAACAAACGGTAATTCTGTAGAACAACTAGACCAAAGGAGGTACCGGTACCATTTTTTCTTTAACAGTCGCCTACCACGATAACATAGTTCATTTATATGATGGAGTGCAGTTTCACAACTAAAGGACTTTGCCGACAGACCTTCTACTGCCCCCTACTAATTGGTTGTCATAAATGTCTTCTTTGTCTTTTCTCTTGTACGAAGGAGGGACCCGAAGGCTTGCACTGCAGTCTGAGGCTTATTGTACTTACCACTCCTATTCTGTGAATGATTGAGTAGTCGAATAGCTGCACTCTTGTTCAAGTAAAGTACACCGCACCATGAACTGAACCCGGGCTATGGTATGGATGAGGATGATTATGATATGTGAATTAATAATGGGAAATGAGTCCGAGGTCCAATGCCGAAAGTTACCCAGCAATTCTGCTTCAATTGGTTGAGGGAAAATCCCGAAAAAAACTTATAACCAGGTAACTTGTCCCAACCAGGATTCCAACTCGGGCCCGCTCGTTTCACGGTCAGACGCGCTGACCATTATCCACAACAGTGGATTAAGTGTCTTCCTTACTGTGACGGAAATCTTGTCTTCTCCTGTTAATAACCAATCACAATCCTCGTTTAGAAAAATTGACAGGTTCTCTTCATATCCACGTGGAGGGAAAGTTGCCACATCTTTTCCAAATTTCAAGAATCCCTTCAGTAAGCAGAAGAATATCGTTGAATGTGGCAACTGTGAACATGGGAATTGGGGGACGGGATGAGATGGTCAGAAGTGTTTGTGTAGGATAGCGGTCATCAGCACAGAGCATCCTGGGGCTAGCGTCTCTTACCTGCAGAGAACACACTGCACTATGGTGCATTTGTAGTTGCTAGTGGGTATGCTCTCTACCTCTTCCTGCTGCATGATGGGGCATATGAGATGGCTTCACTTACCCTTTATCCATTTCAGCGAGTGCTCATGACCACTGGTATAGGAAGTCATACATCTGTTAAGTGGGTGTTCAAAGGAGCCACCTATCTGTACATGATGATAGTATACTATATAAACCAGTGGTTTTCAAAATTACTAGCACTGTGGATCCCCTTTCTATAGATCTCTATTTTCGTGGACCCCTTTAAAATCATGAGTGGAATGGAGAGTAGTTCAGACTTTGGAATTAATATTAAGTAGCCTAAATATCGTCGTCGTTACTGCAATAACTCCTTTGTGACATATTTATCGATTTTCAGATTTTTGCTCTATTAAATAACTTAAATAGTGATACAGCAAATAATAAAATCTCCTATATGTAATTATATTTCTTTCTTTCGAAAATGTAACAATTCACAATCCCCTATGTACAGCTGTCATAGGATGAATAAATGTTTTTTCCTCCTACTGAAAAATTGTGGCCTATATTTTGCAATAGGAGTTATTGCACGAAGAACGACGATATTAAATAAATAAAAATACCAATTTGCCATTGCCTCTCTATGGAAGTAATTCTGTGTATTTTTACGAGTTTCCCTACTTCAGTGAGAATGATAAAACTACTTTTTTGCACTTAAAATATCTTTATATTTGGGATCAGTCATCTTTAATCTCAAGTTTACTGTCACATTTACTCTGTTTCTTTTAACAGTTTCGATACAGAAAAGAGCAGAAAATAGGCTACTAAGTTGTGGGGAACAGCATTAAAGGCTTCAAGATTCGTTCTGAGAGTTCTTTATGTTCTGCATGAACTTTCAGCCGGAAACCAAAAAAACTGACTTTGACTTTTTCAAGCAGTGTCACATGATAACTCAACAAGCTGATCTTGTTCCTTTTCGTTGAGATTGTGAATATCCATGCTAATAAAGGAATTTCTAATTCACAAATTGTTAGAATTGGGAACTGAAAAATAATCTCTGAACTCATCTTCATCCCTGTTATGATGACATTTAAGCAGCGATCCATTATAGACAAAACTAATAAAATGTTTGTGGCCATTGTGTTTAAACTTACAGTTTTGTACTGTTCAGTAACTTTAATAATGCATGAAGGTTATCAACAGTAATTAATCAAACAAATTTATAAATTGTACCAGTAACAGTCAATGTGCTTCAGACATTATTGCCACACACACAAAAAAAAATCCTCTTACTTACTTATGGCTTTTAAGGAACTCGGAGGTTCATTGCCGCCCTCACATCAGACTATCATTGGCTCCTATCCTGAGCAAGATTAATCCAGACCCTAACAACATATTATATTTTCCTCAAATCCATTTTAATATTATCCTCCCATCCACGTCTGGGCTTCCTCAGTGGTCTTTTTCCCTCAGGTCTTCCAACTGCAGTGAAACCTTTCCTTACGGACACCCCCAAGATATGGACACTCCTCATATATGGACAGATTTTTATGTCCCAACTGAAATACTATAGGAATAATGATAAATTTAAATCTCGTTTACAGACACTTTCAGACACGGACACAGACAGCTGTTTCACAGTCCTAAAGCTTGCTTTACTCCTGACTACGGACAACTTGGATTTCAAGACCTAATGTGTTAACAAAAATGGAAAATTTAGTTTTGAGAACTGTACAGAAATTCCTTAACGTGAAAGAAGACAATAAGGGTCTCCTAGGCTACCACTAGCATAGCCAGCAACCTCTTGTTAGCTGGAAACTGGTGGATAAACAAAGTCATTAAATTTAACCTGTCTGATGGGTCCAAGGTTTCCGCAATCGTGCAATTGTATTCGACACATGATGGGGTTAGTAGGATTATTCTCTTCACTTCAATCAGTTGTTCTGTTTCGAGAGTCATGACACCTGAACGTAAAGGTTAAGTTGAAAACTGTAAATTACAGTACTGCATAACTGTAGACCTAGAATAAAATTGAATGGCACAGTACTGTATTTTCCTTTTTTGGTCTTATCTATTGTAGTTCAAAGTTGGAAAGAATTTACTGTAATACTGTATACGTACTGTATTTAGAATTAAATTGCAGTAATACATTTCATTTAAAGCTTGAAGGGATACATAATGCATATTATAAATTTACTTTTAGATTGGGGATCCTCCTTCCCAATAAAGGACACTTCCCAGATGAGGACAGATTGTTATGTCCCTTCAATGTCCGTAAATGAGAGGTTTCACTGTAACACTCTAACACATTTCAGGATTCACTCATACATGCTACATGCTCTACCCATCTCAAACGTCTTGATTTAATGTTCCTAATTATGTTAGGTGAAGAATACAATGTGAGCATTTCTAAATTGTGGAACTTCTTTCATTCTCCTGTAACTTCATCCCTTTTTAGCCCCACCTTTTAGCACTTTATTCTCGAACACTCTTAACCTTAGTTCCTCTCTCAAAGTGAGAGTCCAAGTTTCACGACCATACAGAACAACCAGTAATATAACTGTTTTATAAATTCTGATTTTCAATTTTTTTGAAAGCAGACTGGATGACAAAAACTTCTCAGCTTAATAATAGCAGGCATTTCACATAGGCCTATTTAATCTATGTTTAGGTACCGTAACAACTAACACATTTTACTGGTACGATATTTTGAAGTTGAAGGGCGGATTCTGCTATTCTTCTGTAAAATCATATCATTACGAGCAGGTTGATTTGTTGTTTTGATCTACCTGTAATCTGTTCTGAATCTGAAAAATTTAGAAACTAAAGTGTCACATTCAGCTAGAAGGCACTCCTTAACATTCTTTGCATCTGTAAATGGCTAATTTCTGCTACTTGGTGCGATGCTTTTGTTGTCAATTCGTTTTTATGTACAGTGGAATACATTACTTTCTGTTCAGATATTACGGACAATTTTAACATTTTCAGTTTTCCTTTCCTTGATTGATAATGTTTTCGTTATAATTTGAATGTACGGTAATGTAATGTCTATTGAAATATGGCGTTTATAACCCATTATTATATCTAGACATAATAAGCACATACATATGACGCTACTTTTTTTTAAGGAAAACAAATACACCTGAACACCTTTACTGGCAATGATGCAGGATAACCAAAGTTTTCTGCAGCTGCACACTATTATAGAAAGTAAAAAATTAATTCTCGAAAAAAAAAAATAGTATTAGGAATATTAGTTCAAGAGCCACAATAAATGTCTTTGAGAGCCACATGTGGCCCACGGGCCATATAAAGTATGTATTAAGCACATGGTTTTACTTTACTGCATTCAGTATTTTCCACAGAATTACAGAGAACTATTCATCTGTTGTACATAGTGATGAATAGATATATATGATCATCATCATCATCATCATATTGCCCATATCATCAAATGCATCACCATTTAAAAATAAAATACTGGTACCATTGTTAATTATCTCGAAATGTGACATCCGACAAAAAATCTGTTCCCACTAGCACTAAAAATGTTTTCTTGCTGCCAGGTCCCCAAACACCCACTGTACAGAAATTTGCACCAGAACTCTGGACTTCTTGAGCAAACTTAATTATCATATCATATCTCATCAGCAAGTGCCATAATGGCGACAAACATCCATTCATTACTGCTTACAACAGGTGGATAGTTCTAGGTTATTCTGTAGAAAGTAAAACCAGAACCTTTCTGTAGAAAGTAGTGCCCGAAAATAAACCACAGTCTTAGTAGGTCTACTCTGTACTATTCCTAGTACGTACGCAGTTGTTAAAAAAATAATGCTTCCTTTGATCTAGTTATTCCGTAGAATTACTCAATAGACAACTCTCACATACAAATAATGTTTCAGTCTGTTACATATTGTTTCAAATGGGTGTCGTAGTGCTGCAATATCTGGGGGGGGGGGGGAAGCGATCAGTGACAATTGAGGTTTGGCTTGTTCAGGCTTTTGGTATGCCTTGCGCATTTTGGTACCAGTAGTAGGTAAATAGGAAGTTTTCGTACATGTCGAGGATCAGTGACAGGTTGGGTTTGGTTTGTTGAGGCGTTTTATAGCCTTTCATCTACTTTTTTTTTGTTGTTGTTGATAATTTTGGTTTCTTCAGGCTTTTGGTTTGTCTTGCATGGTATACACCTTTTGATAGATAACATTTACTTTCTTGCAGAGTGCAAAATAATGGAGGTAGGCCTACTACTGGGTCATTTCATTATGTCTGAAAATTTCGAAAATGATCTATTGAGTAGCCTATATAAGAAACGAAGGTATTTGTGGGGGTTGAGTGGTATTACTGCTTTCACAGTGATCACGTCGTATCTCTAGAGTGGTGTGCTGTAATTTTGAGGTTATTTTAAATGGTTTAAGCACAGCCCAGTATATACAGTGACGAAGCTTGAGTTGTGAGGGTGCTAGGAACAATAGACTGTGCCGGTACTATTTCGCATTGTCTGTAATGAGGCGAGAATAGTGATCCTAATGGTGATCAACTGTCTATGGATGTGTATTTACTACGTATTGAACTTTGTGATTGTATATACTAGACTGTGGTTTAAGTACATTTTTCTTTCTCCCTTGTGTGCTGTGTAGTGGGATCGAAGATTCAAAATCATTTGTAAATGTGCAAATTGTTAGATATATTTATATTAGTCATTTCTCATACAGCAACGAGAATTTCTTTCACTTGCATCGTCATTGGTTAGAATATTGATTGTAATTTTTATATAATTTTGTTGTTCAAGGATTCACCATCCATTAATGCAGATGTGGAAGTGTTGAATGCATCTGAAAGACTAACTTTAGGCTTAAAGAGAAAATATGTAGTGAAGAAAGTTGAACCTGGATGTCTTAATGTAATCTCTGCTAACTATGAGGTAAGTTTAAATTCAGCTTAATAGAATAGCTTATTTATGATTTAGCCTAAGTACTTTTTTTCTGCCGTCTATGGTGTGGGAGGATCGTAGTTTCACCATAGGCTTATTGCTGTATTCATTAGTTGATGTAATTTAGCCAGGTTCAGAGTGGAACTGCTTGAGTTAAGAATATGGATTGTTGTTATGATGATGTTAGGAAGAACTGTCAAGTTTCTCAAGCTTGTTATTTGTACTTATATCAAAGACTGATAATTGTGTAAATATCTGCCTTTGACATAGCTATGCCACTTTCCCATTTACTGAAATCTCTTATGACACCATGATTCGAGTGGTGTTAGAGGTAGGGAACATAGTAAAATTGGAGTGACTGTAGAATACAGGTAAGTAGCTAAAAACCATGATGTAATATTGCAAGAAATCAAGGCAAACTGTACAAAAAAACTTGTGAAGTAATCATTCCAGGGAAAGTACTTGCCTCTTTTTTTTTTTTTTTTTTTTTTTTTTTTTTTTTTTTTTTTTTTACAGGGGAAAACAGTGTAATATTTTGATCCAGAGAAAATACTCTTTATTCTCTGATCAAATACATTACTCATTTTAACTTGGTATATTGCAACAGCATCTACTAAGCTAGTCAGAGTCTTTAATCCAGGGATTTATTATTTGGAATACATTGCATAGCCTTTATTGATCTTCACTTGTATCTCTTCTTCTTTGGACTGAGGCTCAATATAGCAGAGTCACAGTTTGTTTACCTGTATTCTAGAGTTTAGCTGTAGCCTAAAATGTTTATTATGATATGATATGATATGATATGATATATGATATGATATGATATGATATGATATGATATATGATATGATACATGATATGATATGATATATGGTATGACATATGATATGATGTGACATGTTATGATATGATATGACATGTTATGATATGATATGACATGACATGACATGACATGACATGACATGACATGACATATGATATGATATATTTGGTCACAGCACTTCTTTACATATCATGGTGTACCTCACATTTCTGTATCCGGTGCCACCATTAACATCTTACAGTAACACATTATTTGCAGTACGCGTCTACACAAATTCTCCCAATGACACTATGTACCTTTTTTATTAATTGTTCAATCTCCCCTTCAGTATTTCTCCTACATTTCGTTTGCTATTCTCGATTTGATCATTAATCGTAATATATCTAAAATTATATACGCCTTTCAAACCCCCTTTTTCCTCTAACTAGGCCTACTATTCACTAAGATTTCAATTTCACTTATTCTCTACAAATTATCATATTGAATTATTTGCCCTATTTGTTCTTTGACCTTTTCTCCTATCTTTCTCTTATATTCATTTACTGTTCCTACGTTCAAATGTTAGTACTAATTTTATGCTGTCACTTGTTCATTTCTCTTAACCCTTTTTCACTATTTTCACTCATTCCTATTTGCGCTCACTTTCACTTTCTCACTATTTCACTTACACCTAATCCTTTCACACTACTCTCACTCCCTATAAATACTTATATTTCTCTCTGGACATCAGCTTATACACTTTCTCTCTCCCCTATACTTCTCTATCATTTACAATTACAATTTCCCTTTACTAGCACTTTTTGATCACATCCCCACATTTTTTAATCATATCTAATACCATTGCTATATCCTCAGCTGTCGCAGGTTCTGACCTTTCTTTACTGTTCGTCTCTGCTTTATTTCTATCTCTGTCTTTCTTTCTATTTCTTTCTTCTTCTTCTTCTTCTTCTTCTTCTTCTATTCCTATTTTATTCCCCCCCCACGCTTTCACTTTCACATCCTAGATTTCCACTTACACTTGCACCCTTAATCTTTTCACTACTTTCTTCCCTATCATTTCCTGACTCTTGGTTTCTCTTTTTATCCCCACTCGCCTTTTTTCTAGCACTTGTGTTTCTTGTTCCATTATTGTCAGCATTCCTTCTGGAGTGTGCTAACCTTACCGCCATCGTATGGAGACTAGGAATCCGCTTACGCTGCATGATCATGTTACACTTATCTTCTCATTGTGTCATCACCTCTACACTTCCTCATACGTCAGCATGTGGGTTCCTGAACTCCTTACTATTCACTCCTGTTACCATGTGTTGATCTGCGACAATCACTTGTTCCATCCTTGAAGTTGGGATGATTTTCTTCTGCTCCTTCTCTCCGCTTATGTAGCTAACGTCGACTCTATGTTGCCTTCTCGTTGCTTCCCTCTGCAAAGTTGAAATATGTCCACTGTCCTCTTTCATTCTTCTCGTTAGTCCAAATTCTGGATGATCTTCATTCCTCAGGCAAAACTCCAGATCATACCATTTTCCGTTCACTTTCAGTTTGTCCTCGTACATTTTAGCAAAATGACCCTTCGCCCTCGCTGCTTTCATATAAGGTAGTAGCCGTTTTCTTCTATTTCTTACTTCAAATGACATATCTGTTTCCAACCTCACTCCTGAACCCCGGAGCCGTCCTAGATTGTTCAGAATAACTTCCCTTACTTTTGTATTCTTAAAGCTCAAGAAGATAGGCCTTTTATTTCCTTTCCCTAATCTGTATGTATGGTCGACATGTTCTTCTCTCAACTCTATATTAAAGATCGCTTCACATAAATCTCTCACTTTCTCAAAGGTATCTATCTCTTTTTCCCGGCCCCTTTCTTCGACCCCGAAAATTATTAAGTTATTTTTTCTCAACCTGAGATCGTAGTCACTCATCTTCTTTAATTTGTTATTCTCTGCTATCAACGTTTATTATGTTATTTCTTTGTAATTCCCCTTTTTATTTTTCTCTCGTTCTATGTCTCTTTCTGTTTGTATAATTCTGATTACAAATCAAAGCTAACCTAAAGAAACTAAAACTAGTCTAAGAAAATAAAACCTAATTTAAACTAAAAGTCATGTAAACAAACTAAAACTACTCGTAGCCTGAGAAAACCCACTCTTAAATCAACAAAGATCATGTGCACTAACGAAAACGAGCATGATAAAACCAAGCTAAAACTGAAAATGTATACTGAAACAACAGTGACGGTGAATAGTAATGAGATATTGTCCCCAGTGGCGGGTAGGCCTACTTCTTTATTCACCCAAGTGTCCCCATCTATGAATCTGTGAGTGACAAACCGAAGCTATAGTTGTTTTTGCTGTCATTGGCATTGATAAGGTGTAAGGTGAGTGAAAACTGAAATATGTGAAAAATGAGCGTCATCTACAGAATTACCTTAAGACTTTGTTGAATTATCCTGCTTGTTGCCAGAATTGGCATCAATTACGTACATTTGGATTCACTGATTTTATCTCCTGACTTTGCTTTGTTATGCTAACTAGTAAGTGAACCTGATTGAATGATTGTGAAATAATAACAATCATGTTATGATTGTGAAATGATAACAATCGCATTAACACTAATTCCATAGATATAAGGAGCGGCAAGGTGGGTCAGTTCCTTCAGCTAATGTACAGTCCCTATCAATACTTGATTCAGTTTACAGAAATATTTCATACTAAACTGATGTGTGGATAACTGTATTCAGTGAACATAATTTAGCGAGACACTCATTGTTAATTATATTGATTATAGTAACCAATATAATTTCTTTATTTTTATCTTTTATTTATTTACATTATTCTTTAGATTAGTTAAGCCATGGGTGATATCAGAGGTAGGCTACAAAACACTGTGTAGCTGAAGTAAAAAATTGTTTTAAATGTATACAGGGTGAGTCACGAGGATTTACCGCCACTTACGGAGCTTATTTTTGAAGACATTCTGAGCAAAAAAGTCATATAAGCATGTGTCCTAATCTCAATATTTTCAGAGTTACATTAATTTGAAGTTGTGTGGAAAATACCACTATTGTTTAGTTTTAAGGGTAAAAGAATATTCCAGATAAAGAATGAACTATTCAAGAGTATCATTTCTGTAATTAGCTAGTATTCTGAAGCTAAAAATGCCTTGTGAATTCCATAGTTGCTTTGTACAAATTTTTTTTCTCGATTTTTAACTATAAAATTACATTTTTCTTATGCATTTGTGACAACTGTTACAAATTACGCCACTTTTGTAAATTCTTCAAGACTGTACATTAGGATGCATAATTAAACTGTAAAGAATCGAGTTCCGAAAGTCGTATGATTTGTAACAATTTTTGTGATAAATGCGTAAGAATAACGTAATTTTTAGTTAAAAATTGTAAAACAAAATCTGTATAAAGCAATTAACAACACATTTTTAGCTTCAGAACATTACGATGAAAGAGTAATGGAACAGAGAAAAATTCCCTCAGGCACCGGGATTTGAACCCGGGTTTTCAGCTCTACGTGCTGATGCTTTATCCACTAAGCCACACCGGATACCCATTCTGGTTTTGGACAGAATCCTCTCAGTTTAAGTTCCAACTCTTGGGTTCCCTCTAGTGGCCGCCTCTGCACTACGTCATAGATGTCTATGAACGTAGGACTGAAGTCCACATATGTGCTGAGGTGCACTCGTTATGAGTGACTAGTTGGCCGGGATCCGACGGAATAAGCGCCGTCTTAAATCACGAAGTGATCTATGCATATCATATATATTATTTTAATGTACCGAAGTACATATGATATTTCTATGCAGATATTCTGCGTCATCATACGATGAAAGAGTAATGGAACAGAGAAAAATTCTCTCCGGCACTGGGATTTGAACACGGGCTTTATCCACTAAGCCACACCGGATACCCATCAGTTTAAGTTCCAACTCTTGGGTTCCCTCTAATGGCTGCCCTCTGCACTACGTCATATATGTCTATGAACGTGGATAAAGCTCAGTGGATAAAGCATCAGCACATAGAGCTGAAAACCCGGTTCAAATCCCGGTGCTGGAGAGAATTTTTCTCTGTTCCATTACTCTTTCATCTTATGATGATGCAGAATATCTGCATGGAAATATCATATGTACTTCGGTACATTAAAATAATATAATCAGAACACTAGCCAATTAAAGAGGTGATACTTCTGAATAGTTCATTCTCTATTTGTAATATTCTTTTATCTCTAAAACTAAATACAGAAGGATTTTACTTACTTCAAATTAGTGTAACTCTGAAAATATTGAGATTTTTATTTTTATTTAAGTAGTTTATTTTATCAACATCTTTGGTTATTTAGCATCTGAATGAGATGAAGGTGATAATGCTGGTGAAATGAGTCCGGAGTCCAGCACCGAAAGTTACCCCGCATTTGCTCGTATTGGGTTGAGGGAAAACTCCAGAAAAAACCTAAGCCAGATAACTTGCCCCGACCAAGAATCGAACCCGGGGCACCTGGTTTCGCGGCCATATGCGCTAGCCGTTACTCCACAGGTGTGGACAATATTGAGATTAGGACACATGTTTATACGACATTTTTTGCTCAGAATGTTTTCGGAAATGAGCTCCGTAAGTGGCAGTAAATCCTCTTGAATCACCCTGTATAAATATGAAGATAAAGAAGTCAGAAACAAGAAATTAGTGACATTATCAGATTTTTGGAAACATAAAAAGTGCAAAAGTGAGTGTCTGATGCTATTGGAGTGTCAGAAAGATCAGTAAAAAGAGTTAGGAATGTAAGGAACATCATTTCGTGCACCAGGCATGAAATACAGTGTTCAGAAAAAATAACTAATGATGATTTTAATAGGTATGTGATTAGGAGATCAGGTCGGGATTTCTATATGCAGAAAAAAATGCTCCAACAGCTGGAAAATTACTTCAACTTTTGATGGAAGAAAACTAAATCATTTCTACTATAGAAACATGAAATTAATCCTAAACAAGATCGTTATTTCAAATAAGTAAGATAGATAAGGTAGAAGGTAAGTCCAGTAAGTCTTACAGACGAAACATACAGCCATAGCAGCCACACCACTCCAAAGTCTTGGACTGATGACAGTGGAGCAAGTTTATTAGCTCCAGTGTCTGAAGGCATGTTGTCCATGCTGGGAACAGAGATTGATTTATTCCAATGTCGTAACCTGAATACTGCTGATTATTACAAAACAATAGACACAAAAATTATATTCAATGATTAAAAACTAAACTTACCCTAAATTTGCCCTTAAAATCTTTCCTAATATTAGATATTGCCTCCTTCCAGGCAGTACCATAGTATAAATCCAGCAGACTGAAAATTCATCTTTTCCAAGTCGGATTGGGTGTACATTTATGTCTCTTTTCACGTGTTTATCCTGTTTTTAAGTATGTTATCTATGTGAGCAGAAAGTACCACTCCTTGTGAATATCTAATATTTCTTTGTAATGCTTTTGAGGATGAGACAACAGACTAAATAGCCCAGTCATATTATTATTATTATTATTATTATTATTATTATTATTATTATTATTATTATCCACTGACTGCAAATATTTTAATTGCTGTAGTTTATTTGACAGATGTCAAGATCTTGATTATTTATTTTTTTGTAAAGTCATTAAGGGTGATAT
The DNA here is from genome assembly GCF_040183065.1 of Periplaneta americana. NCBI lineage: Eukaryota > Metazoa > Arthropoda > Insecta > Blattodea > Blattidae > Periplaneta > Periplaneta americana. Next base: position 58,679,538 of record NC_091125.1, on the reverse strand, counting down.
TGATTGTGAATCCTTCCTAAGCAATATAAGTCTTCGTAATTCTGCTAAGGATTTAATATTTCATAATTTTTTTTTTTACAATAGAAATTCTAAATCTCTCTCTCTGGTCTGTAGATGTATAAAATATACCTATGTGCATGGATCGAACTTGGATCCGTTTAATGTGTTGTATATACTTTTGGAGTTTTATGTCCGTTATTAACTTCCGTCTTTTGTTTAGATATGTATTATAATATTATTCTCGTTATCTTTTATGTCATTTGTAGTTTATTCATTTGTATGAACAATCCTTTCATTTTCAATTACAATTATTTTTAATTGTCATTATTTTAATAATTATTTCTATGTACTTTTATTGTAATTTCTATTATTATTATTATTATTATTGTTCTTGTTATGTAATTGTCATGTACTGAACTGTTATTGGCCCCTGGCTGTTGCACAGCACATTAAATATTAGTAAATAAATAAATAAGATAAATTATTATTATTATCATCATCTTTATCATTAACAATATTATTATAATTATTAACTTTAGTATTTTCATTATCATTATTATTATTATTATTATTATTATTATTATTATTATTGATGTTTGGTAATATTTTATGTTAAATTTTTTGAGGTAATAAGATGAATTTAAGATTCTCATAATTTTATTAATCTTTGCCTCTTAAACATCAGTAAATATGATGATATAATTATGAAATTTAATGAGATTTGTATTTTTTAAGTAAATATGATTTGTAAGTAGTTAATGAAATTAATACTTAATAGGTTCCTAATAAATACTTAATACTTTAATACTTTATACCTTTCGCTTCATTTTATATTTGGTTTCTTAATATTAAAATTATATTTTATGGTTCGTTATAAAATTGTCTGTAGTCTTAAGATTGCCTTCTTGTGTTTACAGAGTTTGGATTACGACATTTGTGAGAATCATCTCTTACTTGAAGAGGAACGCACAAAAGGATACAAGTTTATTATAAAAAAGAATCTAGCAAGATGGTTCATTTTTCTGCTCATTGGAACCATCACAGCTGCCATTGCATGCATAATTGATATAGCTATTGAAGAGTTATCTAAGATTAAGTACAAGGAACTGAAATACTGTATCCTTTTGTTACAGTAATGTCTTTTCAAGTTTTTTTTTTTCTTTTTACAAATGTATACAAGTGCTTTGAACTGAAACATATTGGGTTAATATACTAAGATAAACACTAGGCATGTTTGAAATATTTGTGGACTCACTTTATTCTTCAGAATAACAGTTTGGTATACACATGAAGCCCTTTTCTTTTCGAAGTACAATAAAATCTTACTACCGCAATATGCGGAACCCTGCAATATTTGGAACCTCGCAATATGCGGAACCCCAATCACATAAAGTGAAGTGGGTAGGCATTGGATACATACATACAGTACATACATAAAATCTTACTATAACGCTCTTTAACAGACCAGATTTAAAGCACAATATAAGTAGAAAATTGAATTTTGGCTCATTCTTTGAAAATATATCACATACTATATATTGAACACACACATTTTTGTTAGTGAGAATGACCATGGTAATAATAATAATAATAATAATAATAATAATAATAATAATAATAATAATAATAATGTAATACTTGTAAAGAGGTCTTTCTGTTGAACTGTACCTCTCACCCAGCATGTCTCCTAAGGGCTAGTGCACATGTATGGCTTAACTGTTGACTGACTTCCTGTGGTCAACATATGAAGCATGTAATTTATAAATGACATGACATTTCAGTCCGTGAGCATGCATACACATACAGCTACACCATCTTTTCTTGTTCACTTCTGTTCCACATTCTTCTCTCTATGCTCGCAAAGTACAGAAGTTAGCATTGTTATAAGAAGAGAATATTTAAGAGGTCGAAAGATGTTCTGCTTTATGTGACAAAAAATTAAATGGTTATGCAATTTAATTTGTTTATTTTACGATGCTTTATCAACTGCTATGTTTCTAGCATCTGAATAAAATGAATGTGATAATGCCAGCGAAATGAATCCAGGATGCAGCACTGAAAGTTACCCACCATTTGCTCGTAATGAATTGAGGGAAAACCCCTGAAAAACCTTGAGGTGAAATTAAAAAATCTTAACATTCATTTCACAAGTGCGTGAGCTATTTTTCAGCAATACTTTCAAGAGGACGTTCTTGTAGATTATGAATGAAACATATGCGATCCTTAGAGTGAACAAAATTATGAAGTACACAACATGTCTTAATTATGCAGTCATAGAAGTCGATGTTGACATCTAGCTCGGTCTCAATTATAATTAGAAGCTCATCAAAATTTTGTGTACCCCTGCGAAAATATGAAAAGAATTTTGCAGGGTAATTTTGTAGTGTTTTGTACATAGTATGGAATTTTCCATTCAACAGTCTCTCACTGTATAACGGATGTACCCAGTAATTCCTTTTCCTCTTTTTCCTGAGGCAAATCACAATATATTGTAACAATTTTCACTAAATCCATGTGTGACAATCGTCTGCTTTCTGCAGATGCTCTCACGAAATGAAAGCCAGAACAACTAAGAGGTCATTTGTGCTATTTCTTTCATATATTATCTCGAAGGGCCAGCTACAGTTGGTCGACAGAAAAATTCTGGGCTATTAGCAAAGGTAACTGACTGTCTGTTTTGTTGTTTCCATGTTTAACAATGTGCACATCTCTATATATTCTTAAGGGTCTTGTGCAAATGAAACAGTCGTCTGTTTGTCTTACGTATGTGCTAGCCTTAAGTAAATTACTGCAATCAATTTTCATCCGCTTAAAAAAAGACTATGTTGCAGAGTTGCCTTTGCTTAAAGCCTTTTATAACAAAATAGAGTTAGATGCTGTTTAGTTGTTACATTGGAGCAATTTCTAGTAATCCTTGAGCATGTGTTTAGTATTTAATCAATCAATGTGAAAGTTCCACGGAAAGTATTGTCTTACATCAGTAAAAAGATGATTGAATGAAGTAAATAAAGAAGCTTCCCTTCATTGATGCAGAACTCTCCCACATGTCCAGTTATTGTCCCAACCTATTTAAAATCATGCATGACAAATTGGGGTTCACTATAAAATGCCTCATATTCATTTCACAAAATTTGTGATGTGCTTGTGTGTCTGGTTCCAAACTCATGAAGTTAGGAAGAGACAAAGCATCCTTTGCAAGAAATATCAGTGACTTGCTCAAGAGGTTTTCCCTCAACTCAATATGAGTAAATGCTGGGTAACTTTTGGTGCTGGACCCTGGACTCATTTCACCGGCATTATCACCCTCATCTCATTCAGACGCTAAATAACCAAAGATGTTGATAAAGCATTGTAAAATAACCTACTAAAATAAAAAAGACTCGCTCAATCAAATGTTCCATAGCCAGTTTCCGATCAATTACAGAGTTCTCATACAAGAGTGGAGAAATTTGTTTTTGTTCTTATAAGCTGTGCACGTTGGATCGATTGTTTGGGCAGTTCGACTCTATCGCTTGGGCAGTTTGGCTCGATCACTCGGGCAGCTCTTTAGACCTTAGCACTACCTATAGTATTGGCATTTTCTGTATCTTTTCTCCTATTTGTCAGCAATGAATCATGAATAGATAAGAGAGGGGGAAAATGAGATGTTTCCTGGATAACTTAATCGGATCTTATCAACACTCTGAAACTGCTTCGGCCTAGTGATGTAGTTAAAATACATTTGATGATAGTTATACTTGGAAACCTGCTTCGGCCTAGTCATGTTGCTAATTTGCATTCAGTGATAGTTTTCATTAAGTACTCAGAAACCTGCCTTGGCCTAGAGAAGTAGTTAACTTGCATTCTGTGATAGCTATTGTTACACTTGGAAACCTGTTTCGGCCTAGATATGAAGTTAAGTTATGTTCTGGAATTAGTGTTTTGATAGACTTGGAAACTTGTCGTCATGTGAAGACGTAAACAATTTTATTAGACTTGGGAATTGGCCTTCTGCTTGAAAGTGTAGATAGGTTATTCCCTGAGATTTGGGTTACATGGAAAGGATATTGTGCCACGGGGATTTATATTGAATTGTTATGGATTATATTGGTAAAGTATTGACTGTCTATTTTCCAAATTATTTGCCATACTTTCCTCCTCTCATCAGTCTACGCTATATGTGTGATTGTTAAATTTTGTACAGATGTGTGCTTATAAATTGTTACTGGCCTAATTAAGATTGTATTCATGCCGGAAGTAAGCTAATAGAATAGATTGTGTTAATTGGCGGCCATTAAGTCTTAGTCTGATTATTCCTACGCTTCCACTGTGCAACTCGACCAAATCCAATTCACTTTTAACATCTGATTTAGTAGCCATAGTATGTAACTCCAATCAGACTTGTTAAAAAGAGAAAGAGAGAAAATTGAAAATTCAACTCAAATTTAGAAAATGTAAGAGAAATGTTAACAAAAAATATAGTATAGAACTTATAAAAATATCAGGAGTTAAAATTATGATATCCCCGAGATCAAAATACACGCAAAGCCACGCCAAATTACACCTGTGTTTTAAATTTGCGTTTCGTGGAATTACACTCCATTTGACAACCCTGCCAACCACTGTGTACAGTAATGTCACTGCTCTTCACACTACTTGAATGTCATTGATTGAAAGGCTATATGTAGGTGACTTCCATAAGCAAAGAACATTTTATATACCGTACAAAGATTTTGCCTGGAACTGGTGAAAAGGATCATAAAGGTAGGAAAGCATTAGAAATGGGAATGTTATATGAGGGAAATTTTAACATATCTTATGGGACGGGTCAAGAGGCAATGAAAAATAAATGTTAAAAGATGGGAAATTTGTATATCACAGTATTATTTCAGTATGAAGAAAGAAACATATTTTGTAAAGTGGAATTTCAAATGGAACGATGTTATGGTATGCAAAAACATTGTGACAGTAAAAATATAAGGAACATTTAAAACTGTTTTCTGTTGCATCATCTTGGGACGCAGATTCTAATAAACTAGTGACCACTGGCAGTTTTTCAGTGATTTGTGTCAAATGATATATGCATATATCTCCTTCCATCAGCTGGATAATCAACGTTTTAAAGCAATTCATTAATAAATATACAAACAGGGAAGTGCCATGTGTGCACATCATCTACAGTCTTACTACGATAGTACTCTGAATTGCATAATAATAATAATAATAATAATAATAATAATAATAATAATAATAACAATGGCTTTATTTAACCTGGCAGAGTTACGGCCATAAGGCCTTCTCTAACACTCAACCAGGATTAAAACTTGCTTACATAGGTGAACATACAACTGGATCGGAATTAAGTAATCACATACTGATACAATTTAGGTACATATGTAATGTTATGTGTAACAATCAGGGGCGTATTTTGCGGACTACCGGGCTACCGGCGGTAGCCCAAGGAAATTACAAAAGAAAAAATTTATAATATAACATAATGTAATAATTTTGTATTATTAGTTTTACCATAGTAATTAAAATTAAAGTCATTGTTAGATTTATATGCGCTCTCTGCTCTCGAAAAGAAACAAGTTGTCAAGGCGGCATCGCTGGAGAAACCGCTTGCTACGTGAGGTAGCCTGTGACCGTTTCGCTCACGCTGTCCTTCGCACAACTGCCCGTCCCCCCCCCGCTCCCTTCTGTTTCCATCGTGCACTGTAGGCGGGCGAGTTGCCGCTCTCGTGATCGGTTTCTTCGCAGGCGCAAAGCAGCAATACGCTTAGTACGCTAGCAATTGAATGTGATTGTGTTCTTGCAGTGCATTATTTTAAATCTGTAATTTGTTCGAGTGTCTAAGAGTTATATTAATTGTGAATTATTAAGTTTTTAATTTCCCAATTAAGTGATATTGTGAAAAATATGGCAGAACAAGTTTCTGGAGAGGTTTGTGTTGAAAATGACTGTGTAATAGAAGGTTTATTAAAAGTGCCTTTTAACCGTCGTACATAACGAGAAAGTTGAAATTGTGAAAATGGAAAGACCAACTCCTGAGTTAAATTTGTCCATGGACATAAAAGAAAAACAGCGAGAGTACACACACCATTTCACTTCAACATCATATGGTAAGTGGAATTGGTTGTGTGGTACTTCTAAACTGTCCAAACTATTTTGCTGGCCATGTTTGTTATTTAGCCGCGAAAGTGGTCAAAAGAGGGGTTTTCTAATATGAACTCCCTTCGAACGGCAGTCCTAGAATACGACAAATCAAAAGCTTATATTTGTAGTAGCATGAACTTTGCAAACTTTGGGAAGACAAGAATTGATTTACAGCTAGATAAGTGAAAAGCTCTACACATCAACCAACACAATGCTCTTGTGAAAAGAAATCGGGAGATTTTACTGCGTCTTATTAACGCAGTCTGCTTTCTAGGAAAACAAGAATTGGCTTTTCGGGGTCATAACGAGAGTGTGGAATCAGACAATATAGGAAATTATATTGAATATTTAAGTTCCTTAAGTGAATTTGACCATTTACTGGCCAATCATCTTGAGAGTTCAACAGAATTTCGTGGTACTTCTCTCGCAATTCAGAATGACTTAATATTTGCTATAAGTGGGGTTATGATAAAGAACATAAAACCTTTTGTGGCCATTGTTGTTGATGAAACAAGTTACTGCTCTAATCAGAGTCAATTGTCCACTTTTAAGATATGTCGACAGTACTGCCAATGTTCAAGAACGGTTTATAGGATTCACAAATGTCAGTTCGGACAAAACTGCTGCTGCTTTGTTTCAGCATGTGGAAGGTGTTATAGCAGAATACAATGTCGGCAATAAGTTAATTGCACAGACATACGATGGTGCTTCAGTTATGGCGGGAAATATTAATGGCTTAAAAACAAAAGTTCAAGAAAAGTATCCTCAAGCACTATTTGTCCATTGTTACAGCCATGTTCTCAATTTAGTTTTTGCAACAAACTACTTCATCCATTCCAGAATGCCGCATTTTTTTCAAAACACTGTCGGATTTAGCTGCATTTTTCTCATCATCTCCTAAAAGATCATAAAACTCAAGGAATTTATGAACAAGAAACTCCCAAAAGTAGCACCAACTAGATTGAATTTTACATCTCGGCTTGTAAATACAGTAAAGGAATATAGAGAAAAACGGACTGCTTTCTTTAAAAATATCATTTGTAATGACTCTGAAGAAAACTGGGATGATGCTGTAAATGTGCAGGCTCAAGGATATTTGAATTTTTTCACACAGTTTCAGAATATATTTCTTCTTGAAGTCTATGCTAGAGTGTTCGCACATACAGATGTGCTCTACAATATTCTTCAGACAAAAAGTCTAGACATAGCATACTACTTGCAAGAGGTATCAAAGTTAAAAAAAAAATACTATATCCGAGTTCAGACGTAGTGGGTTTCTGTCCATATGGAGTAATATGGAAAATGAAAATTCTTCAGCCAATACAATGGAACCACCATTAAAGCGAAGAAAAGGAGATGATGAATTGAAATACAGGCAGCTGTACTACAGCATACTAGATCGTATGCACATGGAAATTACTGACAGATTTTCTGATTATGGAAAGCTTCAGTTCACACATCTTCTAGATTCTCAAAAATTTTCTGCTTATAGAGAAAACTTCCCGAATGAGGCACTAAACAAATTATTTCAGTCCTATAACAGTCACTTTGATCAAGTACGTTTGAAAAATGAATTAAGTGTAATATATTCAGCAGAAGTCTTTGATTTTTCGAACAAACCTATCCATGAAATATTATCTGCCATATATGAAAACCAGCTGAACCAAGTTATTCCTGAAGTCCTTAAATTGGCAACATTAATTGTGACAATACCAGCTACGTCAGCATCGGTAGAAAGAACATTTTCTGCTTTGAAGAGAATAAAATCCTACTGTAGATCAACTCATACACAAGAACATTTATCCGGCTTGGCACTAATATCCACTGAAAAGTCATTTCTACAGAAACTTTGCAAGTGGCCCAACTGTAATTTCAAGGACGAAGTCATCAACGTATTTTCGCCCCAATCAAGACGTCTGGAATTCACATAAATATGTAAGGAATTTTATTATAGGGATTTAAAAATATATTTTGTGTAATAATAGGGTCAGTGGTAGCCCAAACCCTTTAACCAGTATACGCCACTGGTAACAATAACAACAAAATATGGGTATCGTTAGACGAGACCAAGGTCATAACAGGGGCTCTCACTCTCTTTCACAATCTCTCATTCTCAGATACACAGTTACATAATACCGATTATTATAAAAATAAAAAATAATAATAAATACATTTTCGGTTTCCAGTCCTGAAGATGGTATCCGAGCATTTTGGTATCAAAAGCTGGGAAGCATTTCTCCTTGACCTGGCTGGAAGCCTGAGAATTTATTATTAATAAACAACAATGGGAGAACTTTACAGCTTCAATAAAATAAGACTTTTTGTATAATTTAGTTTAATAAATTTTTTCTTTCCTATCATGGAAAATAACACAAAGTGACATCTCTTACACTTTTAATTTGAAGGATTTCTCTTATTTCGTCATCATGTCTGCGATCAAGTAGAGAGAAGCCTGCCATTGATCTTTGAATGTCATTTCTACTGCCTCAATTTTTTTCTTATCTGTAGTTGTAAGGATCAATATCTCGGAATCTTATAATAAGACAGGGAATGCCATGATCTTATAGGACTTAATCTTGGTTTCTTTGTTGGAATTTGCCACAAATTTGTTGAAATTTAGTTAACTTTTCTGCAATGTCTAGGTGCTTCTCATATGTAATTTTACAACCGAAATAGTTAAAACTGCTAATCCATTCAATTGTTCAAGAGCCAATCACAATTTTTGTTCTTTTATATCTGTGTCCTATAAATGCTATTTCCTTTGTTTTATTTATTGAAATTTCCATGTTGTACTCTAGCTATTTTCCATAGTTCATGTGCAGCTCTCTGAAGATGGTCTGCAGCAGTAAGCTGATATCTTTCCTTTAATATGTGTTTTGAGATGAATTCCTGTGTCATGCAAATTTTACTTCTTTTGCAACTGTATATAATTAATTGATGAACTAGTTGACTTACTCGTGTTAAATATGAAATATCTGTCCGGCTTAAAGCTGTTTCAGTGCTTCACGCACCATCATCAGAGCCTACTAGATCGCGGCGTCATCTCGAACTTCTCTGCCTGTTAGGAGGGTGTGTTTTGTTGTTGGATCTAGTAGGCTCTGATGATGGTGCGTGAAGCACTGAAACAGCTGTAAGCCGGACAGATATTTCATATTTAACACGAGTAAGTCCACTAGTTCATCAATTAATTATATTCAAGTGTTAAAAGTGGTGTACGCAAGATTCAAAATGGTGTATATAATTAAAAAAAATACCCATAATATCATTTATTTATCGTTCTCATCATTGTTATCATAATAGTTTGGAATTAAAAATTGTTTAATATAGATTTTAATGTTCTATTGTGTTATACCCAATATAAATTTTCTCGAACTTTGCCTATAAATTCTTAATTGTTTAATTCTTTATCTGCATTTTACTTCGGTATTTGTTGATTTATCTGTATGTGTAGGCCTATTTACTAAGTCATTTGATCATTGCATCTTTAAATGTTTATAAAATGTTTTCTTTAATGCGATATCAGATGTGGACCAATGCATTGAAGAGAACTGCTTATATATTCCATATTTCGTATGGGTTGTGTCAAACATCATTCCTGTCCTTATAGGATCTATTCTAGTGGCATATGTAGAGGTAAACATATCTTTGTTGTATCTTTCATTATTTTTATAGACACTATGAACTTCTGTGAACATGCGATAATGGATGCATAGGCCTATTTATAGACGAATAAATTAGTAGAATGCTTCAATTTAAGTGAAAAAACTTTGTTTATACTTCCCAGCTAATTGGTCACTGACACAGTTGTCATTTCATTCAGTTTTGAGAAAAGGATTCACTGCCCATTGTTGTAATCAGCTTGCAGGCAATTTTTATGACTGATCATGAACAGTGGTATTCTCTTACCAGAATATTGAAAGATTTCTAAATCTAAAAAATTCTCTATCATTCAAAAATAAATGCCTTGGTTACTGAAATTTGCTACACAGATGTTATGTTAGAGTTTAGAGATGATCTGGATCTGTGCTTTTCGACACAATCATGAAAATGATTCTCCTGAGAATATTTCCACTATAAAATATTTATTCATGAAAAATCCTTAGAAGGTTAAAGTGACAAATTCTAGGAGAATATCTTGTGGCATGGTATAATTGATGCCAGGGCGGTTGAGAAACACTGTTCAAGGTCATTTACAGTAACTTCTAGTCTTTCATTCAGGAACCATTGAATATTTCCCCCATTTTTTTTTTTAATTCTTCTCATCACTTCGTGGCTATAAGTAATATCATTTACATTAAAAATATATTTGTATGTCATAAATATAATATTAAAACTAATAATTTGCTGTCTATATTTTCTTGCAGTGGTAAGAGAAAAATGAGTGAGTATTTTTATATAACATTTAATAAAATTCTGTTTTCTTGTTTCAGCCAACTGCTGCAGGAAGTGGCATTCCACAAGTAAAATGTTACCTCAATGGGGTGAAGATTCCACGTATCGTTCGTATTAAAACACTATTTGTGAAGGTTATAGGTGTTATCTGTTCTGTTGTGGGTGGTCTTGCTGTTGGAAAGGTATAGTAGTAGTCTCACTACTATTATTATTATTATTATTATTATTATTATTATTATTATTATTATTATTATTACTACTACCAGCCTCATGGTCTACAGTTCATGAGATCCTGGATTTGATTCCCGGGTAGAACACAGGAACTTTTCCTTAAAGGGAATTGTTCCTGTGTTCGTCCATGGCATGGAAATTAGGTTAGGTTTAGATTTAAGACCTCTCCTGGTACTTCATATTCATAATCACCCTATCATAATATCATCGGGGGCAGCGTAACTTCGCCTTCCCGGCGTCCTAATCTCAGAAGTGGATTACAAATAACTTATGGCCAGGAGAGAAGACCAGAAATGTCAAATGACAACCTGGTGGCATTGGTAAAAGAATTATTATTATTATTATTATTATTATTATTATCATCATCATCATCATCATCATCATCATCATCATCATCATCTTCATCATCATTATAACAAAACTATTACTTTAGAAATCTGATATATTGACTTACAGAAAAGTGCATTTCTGATAGATGTGACAGTACAAAATGATAATTTTCTCCCTCTCTCCTTCCTTCCTTGGCACCTTCCTCTTTCTCTCTCTTCCTTGCCTCTCCCAATCCCCTACCCCTCCTCTCTCCACTCCCCCTCCCCTTCCCTCTCTCCCCCTCTCAATAAAAATATTCTATAAACAGATACGCAATTCATAATTTGTTTGCATAAATATTTTCAATTTGTGTTTTTATATAAAACAAGGCCTTTGAATCACTGTTACGATAACATCGATTCCTCATTTTTTCAAATGGTTTTTATATTTTTTATTTTCTTTGCCATTTTCATTTAATCATTACAGCCTACCAATATTGTCAAGCTGTTTTGCATTCTCAATGTAATATAAGAAGCTTGACGTCATTACACAGAACAGAGTGAAAAGAAGGGAAAAAGTGAAAAAGTTGTTGTCTAGTGCCTTGCATTTGGCAATGAAGCCATTAGCAGAAAAAGTGAAAAAGTTAAAATAGAAATTACCTGACTTTGTAACTGAGCAGTTACACAGGTGATGGGCGTCCATGTTGATTACAATTTTATGAAGGTGGGATACGACATAGTCTTACAACAGTCTACTATATACAGTCACGAAGCTTGAGTTTTGAGGGTGCTAGAAACAATAGACTGTGATGGTACTATTTTGCATTGCCTGTAATGAGGCGATATTAGCGATCCTAGTGGTGAGCAACTACCTAATGTTTGCATATTTACTATGTATTGAGCTTCGCGACTGTATATACTAGACTGTGGTCTTACTTCCTCACTGGTGATGTCTGACAGTTGCGAGTTAATCTTACCTCGTTAGTGGTGAAATGCAGCAACTGTTTTAGATAAAATAAGTCTAAAGCAGGCAGAATAATCTCTCGCATAGCAGTAAATATTGATGTCATATTGATTCTGAATAACTTCTTTATTTTATAAGGATCACCAAATAACTACCTAGCTACAAATAAACTTCAAAAAGAAGATAATTTATATATTCCACTTAATATTCGTCAGATTAATTTGTTATATTGCAATTAAATGTCAAATCTAGTTGTTTTAAAAAGTTATTCATTGTTATCAGGAAGGTCCTATGATCCACTCAGGAGCAGTTGTTGCTGCTGGTGTATCACAAGGGAAGAGCACATCATTTCGTCGAGACCTAAAGATATTTAAGTATTTTCGAGAAGACCATGAGAAGCGAGACTTTGTGTCAGGAGGAGCAGCAGCTGGTGTGGCTGCTGCATTTGGAGCACCAGTAGGTGAGCAAAAGCATAATGAATAATGTTTCCATTATTTGTTATTGTTGTACACTGATGATTGGGCCCCACTAAACATATTAAAATGAGCAGCATTATAATTTAGTTCCTGTATATATATATATATATGGGTAAACTTTTTTTTTTTTGAGAAAACTGAAATTTCCAACAATATGGTATTACTCTTTTTTGTTACATACAACATGAGCTGTTTGCTCTGAAAATCTACAGGGTTATTTCACTTTCACCCTCTGTGTGTGTGTGTGTGTGTGTGTGTGCGTGCGTGCGTGCGTGCGTGCGTTCTCTCTCTCTCTCTCTCTCTCTCTCCCTCCCTCCCTCCCTCTCCCTCTCCCCCTCTCTCCCTCTCCCCCTCCCCCTCCCCCCTCTCTCTCCCCCCTCCCCCCCTCTCTCTCTCTCTCAGCTAGCTTTAGATCTGTTTAAATTCGCCATTCCCATATAAAATACTAAGTAAATATGACACATGATAGTTTCATAAGTACTAGCTTCTTAATTTTACAGCTCTGGTAATAACAGTATAGTACTATTTAATACTGCATATCTACCACACTATACTATACAACACACACGAATGCAGTAATAATAATCATAATAAAAATAATAATCATAATAATAGTAATAATATCATAATAATAGTAATAATAATATCATAATAAACTCACTTCACTTTATTTACCATTGCTAAATGTTTTACTATTATTATTTTAATTCATCTTTTCACTTGTTTACTAAATTGTTTAACAAGGTACCTACTAATCTGGTTACTCCTTAACTAATAGCTTTTGTAGAGCAAAGGATTCTCTCACATAGTTCTTGTATCCTCTTTCCCATCTAATTTTGGCTCTGAACAGATCTGATATGCCTCAAGGCCTGGAACTTTAAGCCCTTGCTATATCAACATCAGAAACCTGTACTAATCCAAGACTTTACCCCAACCTATTTTTAACTGAGATGAAATGCGGAGAAGGTCGATAGTGTTAGTGAAATAATAGAGGGAAACAGAAGTATCCTGGTCGGGAATCGAACCTGGGCTGCCTGGATGGGCACTTAGCCACAGATGCGACAACTGTATGTGGACAATTTTAAGATTGTAGTAGTTTTCGTAGGACATTAATTGGTCGAATGTTGTAAGATTCTTTTGTATATCATAAACTGCATAAGATTAGAGCCCTATCTTTGTTTACTTTCCTGTTGGATAAAGCTATATACTTCGGACTTTTTCGAAAACTCTACCCCTTTGACTAGGTTTAAACCTTAATACTTGTGTCCGGAAAGAAGCACAGTAACCACTAGACTACTGAGAAGGACTTGTATAGAGATGCTAATATTGTCTGTTGTGTGTTCTCATTTCAGGTGGTGTGTTGTTCAGTCTGGAAGAAGGAGCAAGTTTCTGGAATCAGAGCTTGACATGGAGGATTTTCTTTGCCTCAATTATATCTACATTTACACTCAATGTGATATTGAGCACTTACCACGGTCACCCAGGGGAACTGTCATTTACTGGTCTTCTCAACTTCGGAAAATTTGAGAACATATCATATGAATTATTTGAGCTGCTGATATTTATGATTATGGGTGCTGTTGGCGGTCTTCTTGGTTCCCTTTTCAATCACATCAACTATAAACTAACAGTATTCAGAATGAGGTAATCTTTTGTTTGTTTGTTTTTTTTTTTAATATGGCGGACTGGAAGGTCCTGGGTTCAATTCGAGGTAGTGATGGGATTTCTCCTTGTCAGACTTCCAGAATTACCCTGAGGTTAAAAATGTGATTGGAACTTTGTGCCGACCATATCACCTCATTCTAGTGCCAAGGTCAAGAAAGCATGGAGCTCTACCTCTGTGCCTCCCAAATACCTTCATGACATATACTATATAAGGAGTACCTTAACCTTTAGTAAATCAGACGAAACGTATATAAGTACAAACCCTGCACGAGTCACTGGACTGAAAACTGTGAACTGAAGCACTGATAATTCCGGCTGTCCCAGCTGACATTAGTTGAGGAGAATGGTCCAGGATTGGTGTAAGCACACGTGGCAAATGCAGTCCATTGCTTGACCTTGAGCCACCAGTTTGAAATGCACAGATAATAGTAGACTTTCTAAGATGTTGAATCTTAATTATAATACATATGCAAGAATTTATCTTATAAATACATATCATATCAATAATAAATGGGGCAATAGAAATACATTGCATATTAGTGAGTTGTTTACAAATGCATAAATAACAGTTCTTGAATTATACTGTTACTGTTTTGCTAGTAAAATGTTGTAGAATTTGCGATTAGGAAGTGGTTTTCATTATATGTACATTATAAAGTAAGTCAGCTACTGTGAATACAAACATAATTGTAATAACTTACACACACTTACCTCCAGCTGCAATGCATTTCTGCTACCATTCTGAAAACAGTTCTGGAAAAAATATTTATTTTGGAATTGGCTGAAGGTCGTATGATGCAACTGCTGTGATGACTTCTTATGATGCAGAAATCTCCTTGTAGCTAAGTTGTTGGATTTCTGTGCCCTTTTTTCACCTTCCCCTGCCAGATAATCTGCTTTCTCGTTTCCTTCCAAACTACAGTGTGATGGAATGTAATCTATTGTATGTAGATCTGTTTCTGGAGACTCTGAAGTAGTTTAATTTAGAAGAGAAAGAGTACCTTATAATTTCAGATATTCGTCTAACATGCATTTTCATTAATTGAGAATCTAATTAATAAAGTGATTAATAGTATAGGATTTTATGATGAATAAGAAGAGAAAATCTCTGCAGTCTACACAATGAGATACCGGTAATATTTTTGATTATGGAAATTTCTCAGGGAATTAAGTTTATTGATGTACGTACGTGAAGTTTAATAAACCTGTGTGAAATTTTATTTTTAGAAAATAATTCGTATTAAAGTATCTACTTACCGAGCTACAGTGCTTACATTTTAAGATAAAGACTATATTAAGACACAAACACACACAAGAAAATAAACCAAATATACAATATAGAATGAGCAGCTGAAAATTGGCACACTATACATGTTCTCATGCGGAAAATAAATAAAAATGCTTACTATATTCGTGGAATTTAACATGTTTACTCTTACAAAATATTATGAAAATTAACTCCCTGTCCAATGGTACTAATGCAACAAAGACTAGTCGAGATGGTAGACAGCATAGATAGTTGAAGCTGATCGGTTTTAAGTTGTTCTTGTTTTCTAATGCCAGACATTTGACAATAAAGTCATTTGACCTCTTGCACTCCAATAATTTTAAAAAATATTATCATGGTCAGCCACTGAAGCACAGATTTTGAGGTGTTCCGAATCAATTTCTTGGTTTGAGTTGCACAATGGGCAGTTAGGTGACTGATATATTCCAATTCTGTGCAGGTGTTTGGCCAAATAGTCATGGCCTGTTGCCAATCTAAATGCAGCTACAGACGATTTTCGTGGTAAATCGGGAATTAACTGTGGATTATGACGCAGAGAGTTATATTTTTTCTCTTGAGATTGTGTTATCAAATTTTGTTTGTTGAAGTTATAAGTATGTAGATTTAATAAATGTTTTCACAGAGTAATACGTAGATTTAGTAACAGGTCTAACAGTAGCAGTGCTGCCCTTCTTGCTAAAGCATTGACCGGTTTTAAGTTGCTATACAACAAAGACTACTCGAGATGGTAGACAGCATAGATAGTTGAAGCTGACCGGTTTTAAGTTGCTCACGGCACAGGTAGCTGAAGCAGGCCGGCTTGAAGTTGCTCACTTTGTGAAATAGTGAAACATGTAATTCTAGACTTCTGCAGTGTATATAAATTATTTTGTATTTATGCAGTAAAACTTCATTTATACGTTTTTTATAGGGTCTGAAGGAAAAAAAAAAAACGTATAATTGAGAAAAAACATACCATAGCTAAAATGACATTTCATTACATCTGCTGTTCAGTTACATCACACTTTGTTACAAAACATTTCTCTGTTTCTAAAGCAGTAATAGCATCATTAAAGGATACAAGATTGTTGGAGGCTGGCTCATTATCTACATCATCATAATCTTCCTCGCAGAACTCCTGTGAATGTCTTCAACAATTTCTGAGATTGTCATGACTTCATTGGTGATAACGTTTGTATCCTCAGCCACATAGTCATCAAATGAACCCCGATCTCCCATTCATCACAAACAGAAACATCTCTGTCTTTATAGCATCTGCATCAGTGTTACAATCACCAAAAATCAATCAGCAACCTTCTAGTCATATCAGGTTGAGTCTACTGTCAAAATATTGTCAGTTTGGAGAAGTGTTAGGATAGTTGTATTCAGTTCAGTTACAGCTTTGGCGCTGGATCCTCATTGTTTACAATGTTCTATTTCTTCCCTCTGCACATATTAGTATTTTCTCTACCCTCTCTGAATTCATTCTCCCACTAGTGCATAACCAACTTACTGAAGCTAGCATGTGTGGAGACAAGAATGTCGAGCTTCGAATTTCCAGGAATTTCAAAGTCAGTGACATCTTAACAATGAAATTGTCATGTATTTTCGAGTTCTTACATTTTCATGGAAAATCTACTTTTCGAGCAAAATTGAATTAGAACATATAAATTAAGTTTTGTATCTCCTGGGGTTTAAAATAGATCGTATAAGTGAAAAAAACGTATAACTGAAATAAATTAACATGAAAAGTATAGGAATTTCGTCAGGACTTCAGAAAAAAATGTGAGAAATGTGTAAACGAAGTTTTACTGTATTTGAGTAGCTTTTAAACTTAAAACGTCATTGATTGATTGATTGATTCATTCATTCATTCATTTATATGTACTAACTCAATTACAGATATGTTTTTGTTTCTTGAATGAGAAGGAATCTGTAAATTACTACATTTTGTCAATGGTTTCTTTTTTCTAGTAAATTCAATTCACTTGTACACATTATATTTATAAAATGTTAGTATGAACATACAGTAGTTTATAAATTCTATTGGTTGCCTAATTTTGATTTTCTCATAACTTTTGCAGAAATATTAAAGCTTGCTGGATGAGAGTGTTGGAGGCTGTGATAGTTGCTGCAGTATCTGCAACACTGGGATTTATGATGATGTATTTTCTCAATGATTGTAAACCTCTAGGGCAGGATCCCACCAACAATCCTATTCAGGTTAGAAGACAGTAGATACTAATGTAATTATATTGTAAAAAAGGAGGTCTTAAGATCTCTTTTCATTTATCGCCTTAACTGAGTTGTAGTTATCAGAATTCTTGGGATGAAGTGATGAATCAATGTACTGATGTGATTATAGAGATGTGTTGAAAATTTACACTTAGTGATGTTAATTGTACATCTCTTTTATGGAAATCTATGCTTCATGTTATGGTAAGTCATTTGAAACTTAAATGGCAAAATGTTGTTTTTAGTAGTAATATTCGTGAAATGTGTGTTTGTTTCATAAATGCATTCATGTTTAGTAATTACTGCATTTTGAATATATATATATATATATATATATATATATATATATATATATATATATATATATATATATATATATATAAACTAAATCATGCATTAAATGCAAATATATGTAGGCCTATGTGCAAAAAATTTAGTAAAATATGCGATTGCAAGTTATGTAATTGTAGTGCAACAGACATCCTAACACAAATATACTTACTGTTTATTGTTACAGTGTGTAATGACAGTTATTTTGAGATTTGGATATTTGTGTCCATCATAATGAAATGATTAATATGACATAATAAAAAAATTAAAGTGCATTACAGTTTGGAATTATAAATAACGTATTGTTATGTGTACTCCAGAAAATGAACAGAGGTTAAGGATGTTCGAGGTGGTTAGGAAAATATTTGGGGCTAATAGGAATGAAGTGCAGGAGAATGGAGAAAGTTACACAACGCAGAATTGCACACATTGAGTCTTAACCTAACATAATTAGGATACATTAAATTAAGATGTTTGAGATGGGCAGGGCATGTACCACGTATGGGTGAATCCAGAAATTCATATAGAGTGTTAGTTGAGAGACCTAAGGGAAAAAGACCTTTGGGGAGGCCGAGGCATAGATGGGAGGATAATATTAAAATGGTTTTGAGGGAGGTGGGATATGATAGTAGGGGCTAGATTAATCTTGTTCAAGATAGGAACTGATGGCAGATTATGTGAGGGTGACAGTGAATCTCCAGGTTCTTTAAAAACCAACGTTCGTCTTTACATTTGAGTATGGTACATGGTTTTCATTGATGTATGTCTGTTGAATAATAGTTTAAGAAAATAAACTATAAACAATTTCACAGGCAACATAATGAAAAAACTAAACTGTTGTGAAGTGCTTAAAACATATAATGAGGTTATGTGTCATCTTTGTGACATTCTTTTTTTAAATTCTGAAAAGACTTCAGTGTTTTTCCTTCATTTTAGAACAGGTATATATTTACATTATAGATTCACATATAAATGATTTGCATGACCATTAATTTCATTATGGAATAAATTGAGTGACTGTTTACTTTTTTTTCCGAGAATATATGCCTTAAAGCTTTAAATATTTTCATGTTTCTGAATTCTTGTGCAAAAATTTGTGACTTATGTTGTTTTTTGTCATTAGTAACTCTTGTTAATAATTTTTCATTTGATCAAAATAGTTTATATTACTGTCTCTGCATTTAGTACATTTAGTAGCTTAGTTTGTAGCAGAATTTAACGTAATAATACTGGTTAATGTAAAAAAAAATATATATATATTTTAATCAACTGATGGCTTTATTGCTAAGATAGCAGAGCATTAGATAATAACATATTTTTTTAAACATATTTGATACTGTAAGCTTACTTTAATATATTTTTTATTAGATGTACTGTGGTGATGGGGAATATAATGCAGTTGCTGCCATCTGGTTCCAAACTCCAGAAGCAAGTGTTCGTTCTTTGTTCCATGATCCTCCAGGTGATTGAAAGTAAATATGTAATTGAATCGCACTTTTTAGAAAGGAACTAAGTCAAAATATGCTACTTTTCTGGAGAGCAAAAGAAACTTATTTTATGAATAAATACCAGTTTACCAGCGCCGTATATAAATATCAACTTGATGTTAAAGATACAGGGAGAGGTTTGACTCAGTGTTTTTGTCTGCCAGTTAGTGCGCATTGAAAGTATTAATCATTTCATCAGTTAAAATAAAAATCGCAAATTTTGACATAGTTCCTTTCTAAAAAGTGCGATTCAATTATCTCTTAGGTTAACATTGTAATGAGAGATTTACCTCTAAGTATAATTTCATTACTGGTTATACTGCTATTTACAGTACATGATAATATGTAATGTGGTGTGATACATGACACAGTATGATCTGTATTATCATCTTACATATATATATATATATATATATATATATATATATATATATACAAGGTAATTCACGGAAGTCATATCAACATGTGTCTCAGATCTTTATAACGGTGGCATATATGCTAGAAGTGTTGTGCAATGGCATATTATGTTTAAAATATTTTCTCTGGAAGTTTCATGTTTTTTTTTTTTCAGTTTGATAAAAGGATTTTTATCATTATTTCATTTCACAGAGCATAAAAGTAAATACAGTGCGTCATGAATTATTATTTTTTGATTGTTAGAATTTGATCTCCCTGCATAAACATAGTTTACAGAAGAATAAAAAAATAATTTTCTGCTTCACAACATTATACCATGCACTCCACACACTTATGAACTATGTGCCATCACAAAAAATGTGCAGACCAATTTAACACAGATTATCATTGTGTGATGTGGGTAGTGTAACCTTTTGCATGAACGAATATCATTTATAGTGATGCATTGCTCTAAATATAAAATGACTGCATTACTGTTCAAAATTGGACATATGTTCGTATGAATTCAATTAGGGTGTTTTCAGGAATAACACTGCAAGTAGCAGATTAATTTTGTGATTCACTCATTGTATTATACATATGATATACACGGGTATGACATGTAATGATTACTGATATACAATAAGCGTGTGATATAATGCTATATACAGATCGCACTGTTAGCTGAACAGCTAGAGCATCAGCTTTCCATACTGGTAACCTGGGTTCGAATCCCAGTGAGTCCATGTGTAATTTGTTGTGGACAAAGACGGTGTTGGATGGTATGTTTTTGCATGGTATTCACTTCCCTTACTGACATTCCACCATTGCTCCATTAATCATCATAATCATCACGCTGGTGCACTGTAGACCACCTGTGGTGTGTCAAGGACAACCTGTGTGGCAGAGTTTACAAGTATGGCATATTCATCCAGAGGAGGATACCAGGTCATGATGTAAAATTCGTATACATAGTTATATATACAATAGAACCCCGATTATCCACCACCCTGTTAACCAATTGCTGGATTAACTGTCTGTCTTTCTCTCGCTTTTTTTGCTGCAGAAATATATGAAGTATTGCACATTATATTAGCACATTATTTTTTTTCTAGAGAGGGTTATTACAAGCCTTTCCCCTTACACAGTATGGTCTATTATTCGAATTGTCATACTGTATAACTTCTATATGAAATATTTTGTACGGGTATCAAACGAACACTCATTGTGCTAAGAATCGGAAAAAAAAAAGTGTAAATAATTTAGTGGTTTGGGGAAAGATATACCGTGGCTCATCTCGCATCAGAATATGAGATTGGAGTGTAGAAAGTCGTAAATCTACAACACGAGACCTCCAATACTGATATCTTCCCACAGACAGCCATTACAAGGAGTTTCCTTGCCCCTTAAAAACTCGTCGTTGATAACCAGACTTACTTCTGATCCACTGTCTAGCATATTAAACGCAACACCGACAAAACCACGAAAGGAATTACGAAAGTGTAAGCATTATTCACTAAATTTATGAAAATCTTTTATGGTACGGATTATCCAATTTTTTCGATTAACCGTTCAGCCCACCCCCTTCATTACCACGGATAATAGAGGTTCTACTGTAACAGTAAGTAATGTTGTTTCATTTTCAGGATCACATAAAGCAGTGTCTGTTGTTGTATTCTTCGTTTTCTACTTTCTGTTGTCTTGCTGGACATATGGCCTGAGTGTGTCCAGTGGTCTCTTCATTCCATCACTCCTCACTGGTGCTGCATGGGGACGTCTGGTTGGTATGGGACTGGGCACTTTGTTTCCAAATGGTGTAAGTAACAATGTTAAATTTGTTGCGAGTTACTAATTTATTGTTAATATAGTAACTTACTTGGGACTAAATGTTTACAGAATCTAAACTAGTTTCTCTATCTTCAATAGAAATGGACAGTAATTCAGCAGTGAATTGTATCCCTCTAAACATATCACTTAGAGACTACTTCAGACTTAAAAAATGTAGCACTTAAAATAAGATGTTTAGAAAGTAAAATACCAATATAGTAATATTGAATATAATTTTATTTCAGCGTTGGGTTGATCCTGGAAAGTACGCACTTGTGGGAGCTGCTGCACAGCTGGGAGGTGTAGTACGGATGACCATTAGCTTGACTGTGATTCTTATAGAAGCAACTGGTAATATCAGTTTTGGTCTCCCTCTTATGCTTACGCTTATAATGGCTAAGTGGATTGGTGACTTCTTCAATGAGGTGAGAACTTATTTTTGAGAAATAAATATATAAATTTCCCAAAAAGAATGCTGAGTTTTTAAGTATTTCTCGTTTTAGAATGAAGAAACTTACAGCGATGCTCACTTTATTGGTGAAATCACTCAAACAGTTCGTATGGATAAGATTGTGGGTGCAACCTAAAGGTTGATTGGTAACAATTCAGTATTATTCCTGAAGTCATCACAGCTTTCTTGCAGCAAAGGCAAAGAATGTACTGTATGCAAAATTTGAATTTGTTATTAAGATACAGTGTGAATTCAAGAATGTGTGTAATTGCAGGCTGAGTGAAAAGAACATCAAAATGTAGTATAAGTATTTAAAGAGGCATGAAATGTTGAAAATAGGAAATCTGCAGGGAGACTGGTCACATTGAATGAAATAATTGAACGTATTCACAAAGCATTCCAGTGGAATCCAATAAAGCCTTTCACCTGTGCAAGTGCTGAACTATTATCCACAGAGTTTTTCAGAAAATTATAACTTGTGTTAGTTAAGCCCATGATGTAGACAATACTGAGGTTTTCTCTGGGTATTCTAGTTCCCCTGTCACATATACAACAATTCGCCATCATAATCATTCATTTCAACTGTTGTAAACCCACTGCCAGTGGTATACTCTTAATAGTCTCTGACAAACTGAGTGGTGTATGCTTCTTGGCACTAGCGACATCTGTGAGCCATGCTTGCAGAGTCAGAATGAATACCAACAAGTTAAGGGCTCTGCCATTGCAAAAAAAATGGTCTTCAGAAAAGCTAAGCTTAAAAGTGTATCGTTTGGAAGTAGTTCAGAAATATTGTTGAATATAATTAAACAGCCAAGATTTGAGTTCTTAAGAAGAGTGTGAGCAATACAGTTGAATGTGGTGTGCATTTAACAGACAGAAAAGTTATGAACTATTTTCATATCCCAAGAAAATGGTAATGAGTACCGGTAACTCATTTCTGTACATATGTAAATTTATAGTTTTCCATAAGTATTCATAAATAAAGAAAACATCTTTCGATTTGATCAGTTTGATGGGGCACAATTACATTTCTTCAGCTTAGTTCCTGACTTTCTAAATGAGAAATGTTCTGGGAAGTGAATTGGTAGAGGAGGATTGATTCTCTGACTTAACTTACTGAGATTTTTCTCTAGGGTTATATAAAAATCCAAGTCTGGTATAGCTGCTGTTATTGAATCATAGATCGTTCTCTCCCAGATGCTAAGGGAGCACTTGTCTACTCTCATTTAGTTTTGTGTGGTTGAAAGTATCACTGGAGGGAGCTACAACATGTCTGACAAGAGGTGGACTGGAGACTCAATGTATGCATAGTTACATTGTTTTTAAAAACAAATTATTCTAAAAAATACCAGCATTCCTTTCGAAAAATCATATTCATTCATTTCATTCATTTAGTGTTCTGCCCAAGGGCAGGTCTTTCACTGCAAACCCAGCTTTCTCCAATCTTTACTATTTTCTGCCTTCCTCTTTGTCTCCTCATATGGTCCATATATCTTAATGTTGTCTATCATCTGATATCTTCTTCCACTCCGAACTCCCCTCCCCTTCACCAATCCTTCCCCCAGTGCATCCTTCAATAGGCAGTTTCTTGTCAGCCAGTGACTCAACCAATTCCTTTTCTTCTTTCTGATCAGTTTCAGCATTATTCTTTCTTCACCCACTCTTTCCAGCACAGCTTCATTTCTTATTTTGTCTGTCCACTTCACACATTCCATTCTTCTCCAGATCCACATTTCAAATACTTCTATTCACTTCTCTTCACTTTGTTGTAAGTCCACATTTCTACCCCATACAATGCCATGCTCCATACAAAGCACTTCACTAGTCTCTTCCTTAGTTCTTTTTCCAGAAGTCTGCAGAAGATGCTCCTTTTCCTATTAGAAGCTTCCTTTGCCATTACTATCCTCTTTTTGACTTCCTGGCAGTACATTCTAATTATTTAAAGCTGTCAACTTGCTCTACTGCCTCATTTAGAATTCGCAAGTTTACCTTCTTTATTTTTCTTTCTATGACCATGGTCAACAAACAGAATTTCTCTCCACACTGTAGTTAAATGGAAGATAGCAGAAAGTGGCATGTCGAATTGAACAGAATTCATAAGCTATACTTGTTTTTTTAAAGATGGGACATGACAGGAGCATTGCAATCAGAAAAACAACTGAATGTCACATAGCTTGGTAGGCCTGTTGCTATGGTAACAGTGGTTGAATTGCCAAACTTACCGTTCCCACATGGCAAGTGCTTAATAGCTCTCTTGGCGACATTTCGTTTTTGATTCTCTGTCGATTTTTGTATTGTTTTCTTACCTTCACATCAATTGTCAATGGATGTTTTAACGTCAGCTATCTTAACATCAATTCCTAGCTTCCATATTGGCAACATAGGACTATAGTTCCAAGTTCGGCTGCTTAACTGCCATGTCCCATCTTTCAAAAAAACAAGTATAGAACATTTATTAATTTCTTGTTTCGGTTATGACAGTATGTTTTCATGAACCCATAATAAAAAAAAAAGCCATATCCATTTTTGGTAACGTAATTTGTAAGAAAGTTATTGCTGAAACAGTAGGTATATAGAAAATTACAATTTAATAATATGAATGAAGAAAAGTGAATAAATCTTGTTCAGAATTATTTGCTATTTTGTGGCAAAGCATGAAAGTAGGCCTACTACTACAATAATTATTCCTGTGATAATGCTTGAAGTGAAATTGGTAAATTAATGGAAAAATTAGATAAAAAATTAAAATCCAAAGAAGCGTAAAAGAACGATATTTTGTTTCCATTCTCGGAAGATAAGTTATTGAAATAAAGTGGAAAAACTACCATGAATAAGAACCAATACCGGTAAATTTTGCTGATATCCAGCATGCTCTTAGAAGAACGTTTGGTGATGGACATGGTCAGGGAAGAGCTCCTTTACACAAAATGGTACATTAATAAATAATTCAATTTTAGGGTATTTATGATATTCATATTCAACTGAGTGGAGTGCCACTGTTGCCATGGGAACCACCTCCACTGTCTTACAATATTTACGCCAGTGAAGTAATGAATAATCCAGTTGTAACGTTCAGTACAATTGAATCTGTTGGACGTATCGTGGATGTTCTCAAAACGGAATCCTACAACGGTTTTCCAGTGGTGGATCCTCATCCTAATGGACAGGTTAGCATTCTTACCTATTTACGTAAGTATAATACCATGTTTCAATATTCTGACTATAATATGGAGTTTGAGTTACATGTCACAGGGATGAATGACTTTGAATGCGTGACTTTGGCACATTGATTTAAGATTTCCAGGTTTTTAAGTTTTACCCATTTCAAAACAGAAAATTCAGGAATAAAAATACATAATCGCTTTATTCTGTGATATCTTGTATAAAGCAACTGTTTATTTATTTATATTTTGTATACAATATCGTCCACATACATGAGTTTGCTACTGAGAATAATAAGAAATTCAGGTTATTCCGATTTACTGATTGGCTTCTGAATAGTGCAATCCTAAATATATTACATCACACTCCTGGCACATCTTGCCTGTTGATGTATTCATAGTAATGATATGAGATGAAGTTTTACTTTAAAGTAAACTCTTTATTTTTTTGCAGAGTGATGGAGAATTGTCTCGCACTTTTAGAGGAATGATACTAAGATCCCAGCTCATAGTACTACTAAAAAATAAGATCTTTAATGAATCACCAGAAATTTGGAATTTCAAGCAGGTATCATTGAAGATGTTTAGGGATGAATATCCACGATATCCCACAATTCAGGTAAATTCCTTACATATTTCTTTCAAAATGCAACACTAAACAATTCTGTAGTTCGCATAAATGTCATTATCATCATATGCTGCATTATCTAATTAGTTTTATCAGTAACGAAATTACAAAAAATATCATTATATACTATTATAAATTATGTAATTTATAATTTTGTGACGGACTACAAGTATGAGCGAAGGTAACAACCACTATAATAGTGAAAGAACATAAATAAAAAATATATGTATTCTTTTAAATATCAACCTTGAAAAGACATTGATTTTCAGCAGTGGGGAAAATTGTTTTTAAATATCGGTATGTACAAAGGAGTCTTATGTCTCAAGAACTAGTGATTCATGAAATACGCAAATTTACATACTGTATTACCATTATCTTCTTGCTTAGGTGGGTGGTATGTTCTCTTTTTTAATACATTTTGTATTTGTTTCTTGATAACTTGCCTATGAAGTATTAAAATTGTTTCCTTTGAATACAATCCCTATATTTTTTAAAAGTTAAATTTACTTTTTAACTCTTTCTATAAGCAATAAAAAAATGTTAAGAAGGGGTTTCCTTATTTAGTGTTGATATTAATAAAATACTAAAAAGTGTTTACAAATGTCGCTGGCTTTGACCTCTCTCATGCTGCATTCTCGTATAGTGATGAGTCATCTACTGGTGAAACTTAAAACTGATTAAAACTGTAAAAAGTAGACTCTCGAAATGACTATATGCACAGCTTGTTTCTGTAGATTATTTTCTACAAAACGTGAAATTCTTCAAATGAAATGTTAATAATTCTCTCAAGTAAGACATTTTGATCTCTTTCCGGTTTTATCTAACACAAGATTTTGCCATTAATTGATATATTTTCGTTTTATCAGGAACTAGATAATTTTGGAACTTCTATATAATTTTATCAATACTTTCTTCACGAAAATTGCTTTACGAATGTGTCTCAATTAAAAAATCCATAACTATTATACAAATATCCACTGTTACATTCGTTTGATCTGACAGTTAGTGCTAACATCTTTGATGTTGCACCTATAAGAATGGATTGGTGGCAGAGAGAAGTCTTAGCTAAGTAAAGAATTATTCTATACAAAACTGAATTCCAATATAATGAACATTGTTGTTGTAATTCATGGTCGTGGTACAGTGTATTGACTTTATATATTTTGATCTCTTCACTTTCATTTTTAAACATTTTACATTATAGAATATGTTGTGACTTCGAAACTATGTAATCTAAATATTGATCTCCCAATTTAGACATGGATAAGTCATAGTAAGTGAGAGTAAGCTACAATTAAAGTCATTCTCATTAAATTGTAACTTAGCATAATACAAGTTAAATACGTCCATTATAACAGAATTCATAGAATAAAATTAAGTAATTATGAGTGTGATTATTTATCTATGTTATAGGAAGTGAATGTTACTGAGGAGGAGAGAGGCTATACAATAGATCTGAGACCATTCATGAATCCCTCACCATATACAGTTCAACATGTAAGTATTTATGCATGCATTTTCCTGGTCTCTGATTGGACCCTGATAGAACTGATATTTAACCATTGTGGTGAATTTTGGTTAAGTCTGGAGGGCTTAATTAATCAAATCCACTCTCCTCACCTCCACTTTGATCTTAAAAAAAGTATAATATAAAATAAATGAATGTTTGCTGCTAATGGTGCATCAAACACCAATTTTCTGGTCGTGAAGGAGCACTTCATAGGGGAGGTCTGGTTTTTATCTATTCCATTGTCGATTGTTTTGAGAATTTACATATCTACACAGATGGAACAAGACCTCATCTGAAAAGAAAAGAAAAATTAACACTAGTCAAAATTAATTCGCACAACTTGCATCTAGAAACTGAATTACTGCAACCCTAATATACCAAAGGGTAAAATAGGGTTTCAGTATTTGGATAACAATAATAAACTGAATTACTTGGCCTTAATTCATGCATCACTGTAAGTTTATAAGGTTTTAATTTTAATGATTTTGTTGCTTCCAAACCAACACAGGAAATTGCTTTTTGTTGAGAGAGCTGCCTGAGAGATTTTTTAGAAGAATATTATATATTCGAAATGCATTGTCGTACAAAGTTTCTTCCCTTATCACTTGACGCATGTGATTGAGATTTTTGTCTATAACAACTATAACATTTTTCATTTTCCTGAAATTTGTTTCTAAAATTATGAACAGTTGAATGACTTGAAACATCAACACCAGGAAATTGTTGCTCAAATCATCTTCATACTTCTTGCAAATTCTGCCAGTAAGTATGAATTGCATATTATTTTTTTTTAACAGAAGTCTTCTATTTTTCTTAACTTGTATCAAAGGAAGACTAACACACACTACTCACTGAAAATTATCTTTCGGGGCTTGCTGATGTATACCAGTCACGAAAGATTATTATTAGAAGGTGATAGGCGTGGGTCAAACAAAGATTATCGTTTATTTGCCGTACACAGCTATTACTCAGAGTCTCACACCGTATCAGATGTCTCTTGGTGCTTGGAAGAATATAGAGTGTGTACTGAGAGCAAAAACTCCATGTCATGGACCCAGCCTAGTCTGATCGTTTGGTATAATTCTAATTCTGAGCACAATAAACAGTTCGCATATTCGGGAGATATGTTTTGGAACAGAATGAGCCTCTTGGAAGTCGCAGTTAATAGTATAATTATCTTTGCTAATGATTAGAATTGATTCAAAGATTGAAGTAAAGGATGCACAGTAGATGTATATATAAAAAACATGAACTACCAAAATGCATTGTTTCATTTCTGCAAACAAATTTCAAGTTTTAAGTCATCTCATCCTTAACTCAGTACTTCCTGAAATTAGTTGGGCAAACGAAGTTTGTCACTCGTTCTTACATGTTTCCAAAATGAAAGTGTAACTATAAAATGTTTCTGATTATTCTCGAGACATGCTAATTATTGAGAACTGACATGTAACTAACTGTAGAAATTAGTGTTTTTATACATTTTTCTCTCCTAGGTGGAACTTTGACACTATTATTTCTGTACATAGACACGCAATGTGTCTATATGCATTTTGATACAAATGTTGGTAGACCCTTATAATTACAGTACTGTTTTGATGTATAATTATTTTAACATTTGTAATAAGAAGGTTGTTTACAAAGTGATAAGTAAATTCCTCTTTCATATTTAATTCTCCATTACACGTGGGTGGGAGTGCATGTGTTTCTTTTTTTTTTATTTTATTTTTTTTCCTTCCTTTGTGTTGTATAGTTATAATTTACTTCAGAATTTATAATTCTAAATTTGAATATTGGTTCACTTACCACTTGCATATTCATTTATTAATGTCTTTCAGGATACACTTCAGGTGTGCTGATGCAGAATTTAAAGGATTTTATATCTTACATGTAACACATCTTCATGTCTGTTGCAGTCTTCCTCCTTGCCACGTGTATTCCGCCTCTTCAGGGCATTGGGATTGAGACATCTTACAGTTGTGAATGACACAAATGAGGTAAGAATGATTTTTACTTACTTTTACAACAAATATTGTGATAGGCGTGCTTAAAAAAATATAATATAATTCAAACTATTAGCAGAAATACAGGAATCTAAGGTGGAAAAATGGTTTTGGGCATGCTGTATGTTTGTCTGTTCGTCCAACTGTCCAACTTTCTGCCCTGTGTGCAGTGATTACTTCTAAATTCTTTTGTTCCTATTCAGTATGTGTGAATAAATTTAACTTGGAATTATTTACATGAGATAAAATATTTTTTTCTTAAAAAGCAGTTAATAGCCTATGTTGTTTGGAATCAAAATCATAAAATTTTGATGAAATCAGTTCTAACATCATCTCTTTTTTAATTTCGTTTCTTTCATTAGATAAGGGAATAAATTAATAAATGAAATGGGTTGCCTGACTTATTTCCAGACTTAACATTTCTGAGAAATTAATCATATGCAAAATTATTTATGTTTTTTTTTTTGTCCCAGTAGTTCCAGACCCAGCCAGGTAGCCATTGCCCTTGGTGAATAGTGCAATAGAGTAAATCAAAGCAAACTCTAATTTATTTTAACACTAATAGCACTTTTAAATGACTGTTTTCACTTCGTAGAAAAATATGACACATGATCATAGCTATTTTGTGTAAATTTGAGCAAAATTAATTACATATGTCTGTTTAAACTGTACAATTATAAATTAAGTCACATGTTTTCATTTTGGGACTACAGAGAACGCCATTTGTGTGAAATCTAAAGAACAAGAGTTCATTTTGTTTGGGTAGTATATATTAAATGGTTTTAAATAATACATTTGAGGTGTTTAGTAGGAGGATAAGTGAGAAGAGAGAGGTAATGAAAATAGGCGAGGAAGATGGTGGAGGAGGCTAGCCAGGATAGTGAAGCATAGCATGAAGAAAATAAGTGAGATAGAATTATGTAATGCATTTAAGAAATGGACATAATAATGATTCAATTGGATTATGGCGTAGTAAGGATTAGCAACAAGTATTATTAGAAACAGAGTTGTTCGATATAAGTGAACTGGAAATCAAGAAAAGTGTCAGATTTGGATGATCTAAATTAAGTCGTTAGGTTTTAAAGGTGGGAATACTGATCAATTTAGATGAGGTCAAAAGTAAGAGATTATAGTAAATAGTGAATGAGTGTAAGGGAAAGAGGAGGATACAATAATGAGGGAATGAAAGCAAGAGGTATGAATCTAAATTAAAAGAGCATCTGCAAAAGGTATATCTGTAATGAATGTAATTGTGGCACCAGATACAAAATTGTAAGGTCCACATTACGTGGATGTAAATGTTGACATCAAATATATATCATATCATATATTAAATGGTTTCATGTACAGTAAAACCTCGTTAATATGCTCTGCTTATAATGCTATCCTGTTTATTATGCTCTTTTTATATGGTCACTGGACATTTCATATATAATCCTACATAATTTTACCCTCTTGTAACAATTTTTTTCCACATATTTAAGCGAAGATAATATAAATAAACACAAATTTTTACTGTCTCATTATATAAAGT
Source organism: Periplaneta americana (assembly GCF_040183065.1). NCBI lineage: Eukaryota > Metazoa > Arthropoda > Insecta > Blattodea > Blattidae > Periplaneta > Periplaneta americana. Next base: position 58,648,541 of record NC_091125.1, on the reverse strand, counting down.
GCATAGGGGGAAGTATTGGGATACTGGTAAGAAATTTAGTTCGTGTTTTTCATGGAAATATTTTCTTATATTGAGAAAATGGTTTTTGACACATGATCAGTGTGCAGCAGTTTCTCTTAAGTTATTCGACAGATTTAGTTCATATTTTGTATCTATGAGTCTGTTCATTCATGAATTATTGCAATCGTTTTACTAAAAATTAATGACTTAAAAAGCAAAATGACAATTTTCTCCAAATCTCCTCGATTTTTTATGGCAAATGAAACAATATAGATTATTTTTCCAAAGATGTTTTCTTAGAGAAATTAATTATTGCCTATAAAATTACTACTCTACTCAAAAAATTCTTAAGATTAAAATTTTAGGATTAAGAACTTTACATGAATTACTTTAAAAAATGTTATTGTAGCAATTGAAGGAGATAAGCAAGAAGTAGCATAGTATTCTTATATGGCCTTTTGTATTATGTTGTGCATATTGTGTTGATTTGCTGGTAAGTAAATGAGAAGTCGTCGTAAGACTTTAGTGGATTAAATTAATGTTTTTGTGATCATGATTGTATATTGTTACAGGTGATTGGCATAGTAACAAGAAAGGATCTAGCAAGGTATCGGGTTTGGCGACATCGAGGGCGGATGGGTCTGAATGAACTCATAATTTCGGAGAATATATAATATTGTACATTGTTAGGAAGAATGTTTTTATTGTGGTGAGTATAAATTTCATGTTTCATCTGCACACAGTATGTGATGTAACTTCTTTTACCAGTAAGGTGTATAATGGATCATGTATAGTGCAAATCCAGTGATAAAATACCTTAGAATTCAAGTCTACTACCATATCCTTTAAGAAAGATTTAAAATGAAATGAAGATTTTTACATGTTATAAATTGTTTTTTATGTGTGCATCTGTGCGTTTTTTTTTCTGCTCCGAACTCTTCTCCTGCTTACCATTCCTTCCGGTGCATCCTTCAGTAGGCAGTTTCTTCTCAACCAGTGACCCAGCCAATTTCTTTTTCTCTTCTTGATCAGTTTCAACTTCATTCTTTCTTCACCCACTCTTTCCAACACAGCTTCATTTCTTATTCTGTCTGTCCATTTTACATGCTCCATTCTTCTTCATATTCACATTTCAAATGCTTCTAGTCTCTTCCCTTCACTAGTCTTTTTCTTAATTCTTTTTCCAGAGATCCGCAAAAGACGCTCTTTTCCTATTAAAAGCTTCCTTTGCCATTGCTATCCTCCTTTTGACTTCCTGGCAGCAACTCCTGTTACTGCTTATAGTACACCCCAAGTATTTGTAGCTGTTCACTTGCTCTATTGCCTCATTTAGTATTCGAAAGTTTCCCTTCTTTATTTTTCTTCCAACAGCCATTGTCTTTGTCTTGTTTGCTTTTATTTTCGTCCTGTACTGCTCCAGTAGCATATTCCTTAGTATTGTTTCCTCTTCTGCTAACAACGCCATATCATCAGGAAATCATATGCACGTTATTCTTCTTCCTTCTAATATCACGCCTCCCATGTTCTGAAAACAGTTCTTCCCAAATCCTCCAAGTAGATATTTTTTAACATAACCTTATTTAGAGTGTAAGTGAATACTGTATTAGCCAGAATCTAATACAACCTCGAATATAATATGACCTACACTTAGAAAATGTTAACAGAGTGAAAAGAACTTCATCTTCTGAACTGGAACTGGATTCACACAGGTAATCCTTCAACAAAATATCATTTGAACTTCCAACCATGGTATTAGAAATACAGTGCTCTTTGAAACCTTTCATAGTTGACTCAATGCTAACCCTGTTCCGTGCTGTAATTATCCACTAGACCAGCAACTACATATTTGGTCTTTCATTTTGCTTGTTGGAATCTGGAATCAACTAGTCATTATACTCTGTGTTGTACCTTCCTAAAGAGTAATTATGCCTTGATGTCATATTTCGAGCAAAGTAGAAGGCCTGGATGACCGAGAATATAATCAGTCGAGTACAGTTTCCACCTGGCTGTTTTTATGCAAAAATCATCATACTAGATTCGGGCAATATGATATAATATCTCCTACTTTACTATGGTAATCATCAGGTACGGAAACAGCCCAGTTAACTTATAAGATTACATGACCTCATGAATCAATTTACTGTGCTTGGTTGATGGAGAGTGTAGTGGTGACTTCAATTGCTTTGTGCTTGGTTATTGTTTTTGCATACTTTTTATATTAATATTGTGATTTATGTAATAAAATTAGTGGTGAGAGTGGGATGGTGGTAGTGGCGGTAGCGGCGGCGGTGGCAACGGTGACTGTGGGGGCCGTGGTGGTGGCAGTGGTAGTAGTCCTAGGTTCTTGGATGATCTTCATTATCCTTCATGCTTCCCAGTACAATTTTGACAAAAGTTCATGCTGAAAGTTTTCAAATCCAGAGTGTTTTGCCAGGTGATCTCCATAATTGAATTTTCCTCTTCACACAAAACATAAACTGAATCGAGTAAATACATAGTCTATGCGAGTGAGCAGCTAAACAATCATGTCCAATAATTAAATGGAATTGCTTCTTTTCTAATTGACACTTGCATCGGAGTTTGATGATAAAATTAGTAATAATAATAATAATAATAATAATAATAATAATAATAATAATAATAATAAATAAATAAAATTGGTTTACACAAAAACTACGTAGGAATTTTGGTAATCTTCATATTCAAATCAGAGAAATGCTGTGCAATGTTTTTATACACATTTTACAACTTCTGTGCATAGCAAACTGACTCAGTAAATGAGATTGAAATGTTCTGAATTAAGTCACTTTCATAATTTTATTAATGGTCAGTGAAATTGTGAATTTCAATATCAACAAAGATAACACAACTTTATATGGGTAAATTTCAGTGATGATGCTGATAGTGGCAGGGGTGGTTGTTTTGATCATGGTCGTGGTTTCAGCGTGGTAGGGTAGCAGTGGCAGTGTTGGCAGTGAATGTTAGGATGAAGAATCCACATAACCTGAACGGAGTTAAATAAAAATGCAAATACAAACTTCCTAATCAGTCTTAGTCTTAGTTCGGAAATCAGTGTGGGAATGCTGAAGTGTATTGCTTGTGTATTTTTCAATCCATAACGCTATCCTATTATTACTAACTTACAAAGAGCTTTTAGAGAACCTGGAGGTTCATTGCTGCTCTCACATAAGCCGCCATCAGTCCCTAGCCTGAGCAAGATTAATCCAGTCCATAGCATCATATCCCACCTCCCTAAAATCCATTTTAATATTATGCTCCCATCTACTTCTCGGCCTTCCCAAAGGTCTTTATATCTCTGGCCTCCCAACTGACACTCTGTCTGCATTTCTGGATTTACCCATACATGCTACATGTCCTGTCCATCTCAAACTCTGGATTTAATGTTCCTAATTATGTCAGGTGAAGAATATAGTGCGCGCAGTTCTGCGTTGTGTAACTTTCTCCATTCTCCTATAATTTCATTCTTTTTAGCCCCAAATATTTTTCTAAGCACCTTATTCTTAACACCCTAAACCTTTGTTCCTCTCTCAAAGTAAGAGTCCAAGTTTCACACCCATACAGAACAAGCAGTAATATAATTGTTTTATAAATTCTAATGCATCCTTTTAATGACATTAAATAGAGATTACAGTAAATTAAAAACATTGCAAAATAAAATGCTAAACAATATTTGTACATTTGTTACAGGAAAAACTAAGTCATCTCAAGGTGTGAACAAGTCTTTGTGTCATTGTGACTGTCGTATGATGATAGAGTGGGATAAAACCATGACACTGAATTTTTAGAGCCAAAGTCCTGTTCCTGTACATTATATCACATGAAGTATTATGTAATATTTATTATAATTGTGTACATAATTATGCTTGAATGATATGTTTTATATTTTAAAATTTTGTATTCTTTTTGTGCACCTTTGAACTCCATCTCTCTCGTTCATAGCCAAACTCTTTACCCTTCTCCAACCTGATTACAGCCCAGTTACTTTATGGTGACAGCTCGTCGATGCGAGAGAGGAGAAGGTTCGAGTGTGGGAGGGAGACTGATCCGAGATGGAGTGAGCATTTTGTAGATGGAGGGAGGGAAATACAGTCATATTAGAAATGAAGTCTCACGTTGCTCTCTCGCACGTTGCAGCGTCTGCATAATTTTGAGCTCCTGTCACTGTGTTCACTTCATACTCCGGAACAATAGTCACTAATAAACACTAATGTGAAATACAATGAGCAACAGTGCGGAACAATAATAAACACTAAAGAAGTAAACTAATGTGGAAATACAATGAGCAGCAGTTCGGAACAATAGTCACTAATAAACACTAATGTGGAAATACAATGAGCAGCAATCGAATCACTATATTTAACAATGAAATATACTTATGTGTAAATACCAGTACCATAATGTTCATAACTGCTTCACTGTTACTTTTCGCATCATCATCGTCATCATCATCATCATCATCATCATCATCATCATCATAATCATCATCCATGTAAATGATGAGGTGGCCTTCCTCTGTACTTCTTTATTTCCTCAAATACTGCAAATTTTTGGCCCTAATGCTGTGATGCTCCACCAGAATTTGGCTATTATTGTGTGTGTGTTTTTTTTTTTCCAATGAAATCCTAATTTTAAAATAACTTTCTTCAAAGTCGAGATACCTCCCTGAAAATCGATAGTCTTTCAATTTCAATAATATTTTTTTTAAGTGTGGGCTTCTGTTTCTGTGAAATATAGAACTCTTGTTGTTGTTGTTTTCTAATGCCAGGCATTTGACAGTAAAGTCATTTGACCTCTTGCACTCCAATATTTTTCAAAGATATTGTCATGGTTAGCCACTGACGCACAGATTTTGAGATGTTCTGAATCCATTTCTTGATTTGAGTTGCACAATGGACAGTTAGGAGGCTGATATATTCCAATTCTATGCAGATTCTTGGCCAAACAGTCATGGCCTGTTGCCAATCTAAATGCAGCTACAGACGATTTTCGTGGTAAATCGAGAATCAACTGTGGATTATGATGCAGAGAGTTCCATTTTTTCCCTTGAGATTGTGTTATCAAATTTTGTTTGTTGAAGTTTAAGTATGTAGATTTAATAAATCTTTTCACAGAGGAATACGTAGATTTAGTAACAGGTCTGTAAGTAGCAGTGCTGCCCTTCTTTGCTAAAGCATCCGCATTCTCGTTTCCCAGGATTCCACAATGGGATGGTATCCATTGGAATACAATTCTTTTATTGAGTGTTATTAGTTGAGAGAGCATTTTATTTATTTCTGCTATTTGAGATGAAGGTGTGTGTCTAGAGACTTGATAGAATAGCTGCTTTGGAGTCTGACAATATAACTGCATTCCTGAATTTATTGATGTGGCATAGAAGATTCCTGAGACTTTCACTTATTGCAGTGATTTCTCCATAAAGACTTGTTGTTCCACATCCAAGAGATCTATAAAGTGAGAAGAGACAGCACGTAACACCTGCACCTGCACCTTGTTCCCTGGAGATCAAGGATCCATCGGTGTATAAATGAAGCCAATTTTGTGGAGGGTACCTAATATTAATTGTCTCTAAAGACAATTGTTTCATTATTTCAGTGTTTACTTCTGATTTCAGTATTTCTTGTGTTAAAATTTAGATTATACTCTGTATTTAATAGTGTTAAAGGGTTTGGTTTAATTTGTAAGTTTTCTTTTAAATTCGGGACGTTGATTTTCTGTTTTAATTCTTGAACCATGGATATGAAACTTTTTTGAGTTTTTAATCTACAGAAAGGATTATATGAATGCCAATTGTTTCCTGGTAATCTGATAAGTTTTTCATATTGAATCAGTGCTTTTTCTTCTATGATCATTTTGATGCTGTTAATATTAGTGAGGAATCTCATAGAATCTATTGGAGTTGTTTTGATCCCATCAATAATGAGCCTGAGAGCTTGGTTTTGAACACGTTCTATTTCGTTTATGAAAGGTGAAGTAATTAAAATTTCTCCGCAGTATGTCAGCACTGGCTGTATAACATTTTGTATGTAGTGTTCAAAGTATTTCTAGAGCAACCCCATTTCTTTCCTGCTAGTCTTTTCAGAAGGGAGAATCTTTCACGAGCCTTTTCAGAAATATATTTCAAATGGTTGTTCCCTGTTAACTTACTGTCGAAAATAACTCCCAAGATATTTGGATTCATAAGTCCTAGGGAGGTGTTGGCCATTGTATTGGATATTGAATTCTCTTTCTTTTTTACAAGTGAAAATATTTGGTAGTTACTTTTGCCTAAATTGAGTGTCATCAAATTTGATGTAATTCCATTCATGTAGTTGATTTAGAGCTTTAAGAGCAGAATTTTGAATTTTGTCTCTATGTCTGTGAGATCCGGAAGTCCACAAAACTATATCATCTGCAAATAGTGCTGTTTTCATGTTTGATTCCTCTAATAGGGAGGGTAAGTCATTTATATAAATATTGAATAAAGTTGTGCTGAGGACAGAGCCCTGGGGTAGACCTCGATATGTTTGTCTGTAACTAGAAAGTGAGTTATTGAATTTAGTAGCAATGAATCTTTGACTAAGGAATTCTGATATCCATCTGAACATATTGCTGGAGATACCTAATTTATGTAGTTTTAATAATAATTTATTTCTCCAAACAGAGTCATATGCTAATTGAAAGTTAATAAATATTGCCAAGGTATCTTCTTTTTTGTTAAAACTGTCTTTTATTTCTTGGCCAAGGCATATGACTTGTTCATTAGTAGAGTCTTGGTGATAAAAGATTTTGAGATTCTAAATACCAAGTTAATCTGTTGGAGATCATGGACTCCATAGTTTTTGTTATCATGCTTAATAGTGCTATTGGTCGATAACTATTAACATCATGAGCAGGTTTCCCTTTTTTGTGAATTGGTACAATGATTGCTTTCTTCCAAGCTGCAGGAATTGAGGTGTTCCATGATAAATTGAAAATGGAAAGTACAGACTTGGCTTTTTCCCCAAAATGTTAAAAAAATTCTGAATGAATGTTGTCGGGACCAAGAGATTTCTTGGTTTTTAAATTTTGTATAGCTATGCTTAATTCTTTGGACTGCGAATGCAATACCCGACCTTACAGTTTGTTTCTAACAGGCAGCATTTTCACAAACAGAAAATAGCAGTGAATCTAGACAATAAATACTACAGACTAAACAATACAAAACAGAAGCACTACAACTATTTAAGTAACTAAATGAAACGTACGTAACAAACACCTTAAATTGCAATACACAAGATAGTGGTGGTGTAGTACGTCCTTAGCGCGACTGTACACCCATACTAACGCTCCTGAGATGTGACCGCTAACGCAGCCAGGGAAAGACTAAAATGAACACTCCTTCGAACAAACAGTGAACTCGCCCAAAGCACTGCGTCGCCAGACCAGTCCCCATAAAGTAACTGGCCTGTACTTCTAATATTAAAGGACAATGTTCTGGTTACTATTAACATTAAAAGATGATATCCTACTGAAATAATGTTCATCATCTAGGAAGGGACAAAATTACTGAAAACATAAATGAGGCAGTTTTTTCGTTCTTCTAAATTAAGACCACTTTCCTTGTTTGTTTTTTCTGAGATTTCTCTAAGGCATAAAAAAAATGTTGGGATGAGCCCAAATCTACAGGGTTTCTAATCAAGAGTGCCTCCACTCTCCTGGAAACTCTATGGAAAAGGCCATAAATGATTTCCAGCACCTAGGTGATCAGTGTTCTTACTGCATGATACCTGGCACTCAGGCTATTAGCTGTTCTTGTCTAGTCCAGTGGATCTTGGGTAGAAAACATGAAGTACATTGCGGAACATCGCGTGTTATTAGTGAATACCTTTGCTAAGTATGGATTGTATAATGAATGTAGATTTAAATTTGAAAGAAAATTTCTGATGTAAATGTCTCAAGCAAGTCAGTGATAAAGAGGCTTCTTAAGAAGTTCTGCATTACTGGTTTGGCGTTGAACAATAAACAGGAAATGGGTTGTTTTAATGGGAGAGAAATTCATAGAAATCTCTCAATTGTATAGGAGCACAGTGTACAATTTCACATAACATTTTTTTCCATTGTTTGTAAGAAATATCAGCATTTAAAATTATGATACATTGGCATTCGAAGATATCTGACCTAGAATTTTCTGATCGTATAAGCGAACTATTTATCTGCAGGATAGTCAGAACCAAAGATATAACAAACAAACAAACTTTGAAATAATTCTACTAGTTTTCAGTAGATGACACTTATTGGGACGGGTAAAAGAAATGTTGGGGAAAATGATGATATAGATTGAGATTAAATTATTCTCACAATTGACAGTATTAGAGGTTTCCCGCTAAACTTAAGGTACGATCACACGTCGCTACTTTTGCAGCGCTGCAGTATAAAAAACTGCGCAACTCTTGTACTGCGACGTGTGAACGACGGTGCAACCTGAAAAGTAGCAGCTGCCGAACCTGCTGCCCGCTACTTTCCATGCTGCGCACAACTTAAAAGTAGCGACGTGTGAACAGGGTTCTCAGGGTTGCAGCCGCAGCATTTTTGATATCGGTTTTGTTGAAACTTTTGCTGCGGTTTCAACCAGTGTTACCACCCAAATGTGTCAATGATACTTTTATTGTTTGGATACATTTTAATGTTAAATGTGATGAAAATAAATTATTTGTAACAGTTATTAAATACACAACACAGTCTGAGCATAATTGGTGACGATATAATTCATTTTTTAAATTTTCCGTAGCGTAGTTCCAAACAGGAGGGTTGCCAACATTGATTTTGTGAATATACTGTTGGTTATCATTTAAGTATATAGGCGTTTTTAAAAGCTTTATAGTAAACATAATGTCAATTTCTGAATACTAGTTAGGACAGAAAATAAAATAATAGATAAGGAAGCTTTCGCATGAGTTTCTTAATAATGCGAACATAACCACAAAATGTATATTGAGAAATCAACACGGAGATGGGAACCTGCAGCATGACTGCGGCTGCAAAAGTAGCGCCTTGCGTGTGAACAGACTCGCAACCTCCAGTTGCAACTTTTGCAGCACTCGGGTTGCGCAGCACGAAAAGTAGCGTGCAGCGCGCTACTTTTGGCTTACGTGTGAACACGACACGCAACTTTTGCAGCTGCAGTATAAAAGTAGCGCTGCAAAAGTAGCGACGTGTGATCGTACCTTTAGTTTTGTTTTACAATCAGCTGAGGGAGATGAAATTTTGAATTCTATAATGCGGGTATATTTCATGTACTATTGATGACGCTGACTATTATCCTCGCTATCTATTCATTGAAGTAATAACTAAAGAAGCCACACTTACATGAACAAATTATTATTAATCACTATTGACTAGTATGTGTCATGTATCTTTGAATACTAGTGTACCAATTTCCATTCTTTTTGGTTCATGTTTAATATATAAGTGTCTATATCACAGCCTTCCTTGATGATGGAATAGCTATTATTAAGTTCAAGGTTCATGAGCTGAGACCTGATCGAGGTCTATAACAATTTCTTACCATACCACCTTTCAGAAAGGAAGTAATTGAATACACCCAATGAACACATGCTACAAAGGGATAAAATTGGTTCAGTTACAAGTCCATTGATAATGAAATAAAGAAATGGAAATCCATTGTTGAAGCAAACCACTTCATTCTGAAGTTTATGTTGTGTCATTTTAAAATTGAATTTATCTATTGTTAAGGATTAACAATAAAATTATTTTCCTTCTTGCTTCTCAGTATTTTGCTACAAGATCTCCATAATTTTAAAGATTCAAAAGTTAAGTGATCTGTGTCCATTTCTTCTACCTGGTTGCATAAGAAGCAGTATGGTGTTGGGAATATACTAATCCTGTGAAGATGCAGGGGCGTATTTTGCGGGCTACTGGGGCTACCGGCGGTAGCCCAAGGAAATTACAAAAGAAAAAGTTTATAATATAACATAATGTAATAATTTTGTATTATTAGTTTTACCATAGTAATTTAAATTAAAGTAATTGTTAGATATATTTTGTGTAATAATAGGGTCAGCGGTAGCCCAAACCCTTTAACCAGTATACGCCACTGTGAAGATGCCTACCTAAGAATCATGGCGTGTTATGAATCTGAACATTGCAACATATGATTTTGTGGGTAAATTCAGGATTGATTTTATGTTATTCCAGAGGCTTATCCCCTTTGATTTTTCTTTTTTAAACATATTTTTCTCACATATGAGGGGGCTGTGGTATTTCCTGGGGTGTGTGGTATACAAGTTTTAGTAAGACAGTCTTTTTCAAATGCCTTTGTTCATTGTTCAGCACAGAGGCTTATTGGTAATTTAGTTCTGATTCAATCTGCAAACAACATAAAGGAATGTAAAGTATTCTTCAGTGCTCTTAGCTGATTTTGTCTTTCTTTTCACTCAACAAAACAAATCCAACACCCAACTACGAAACGAAATTGCCGCAATTCGTACACCAACATGCTGAAAGTACAATGAAAGGGTGATGACAATGATTAAAAATAACGAGTGTGTCCTTGCAATTTTACTTTCAATAATGATCGATTTTTTTATTTCTATTTTTTTAGGCCTTTGCAAACTTTTTTCTTATTTTGGTTTTTGTGTCATTTTTATCTAACAGAAAACCTATTTAAGATGCTTCGAGCAAAATACTTAGACATAGAGTTGTCATCTAAAGAACTTACAGAAACAGGCGAATTAATACTATTGTTATCATCATTATTGTTGTTGTTATTATTATTATTATTATTATTATTATTATTATTATTATTATTTAATAGTTACCAATTAGGAACATTAAATCCAGACGTTTGAGATGGGCAAGGCATGTAGCATATATAGGCGAATCCAGAAATGTATATAGAGTGTTAGTTGGGAGGCCAGAGGGAAAAAGAGCTTTGGGGAAGCTGAGATGTAGATGGGAGGATAATATTAAAATGGGTTTGAGGGAGGCTGAATATGATTGTAGAGACTGGAGTAATCTTTCTCAGGATAGGGACCAATAGCGGACTTATGTGAGAGGGGCAATGAACCTGTGGGTTCCTTAAAAGCCATAAGTAAGTAAGTACCTATATTGATGGTAGTATCAGTAATAGCCCAGATCACATAATTGACATGCCTGGGGAACTGGAGTTGCGTTCGTGCGCGGGTTCGACCTCCGTTTGGGCCCACTACCTGATTTACCCCTACCATAAGACTGCGAATGCAAGGAAAACTAGGGCAGAAAGTGTATGAGTGAGATGTTATGCCTTGTCCAGAATTTCGAAATGAAAGAAACTTTCGTACGACTGTACTTGCCTGCCGGTCTGAAGTTGCGCTCGGGCTCGGGTTCGATCCCCTCTTGGGCTGATTACCTGTTTGGGTTTTTCCGAGGTTTTCCCCAACCGTAAGGTGAATGCCAGGTAATCTATATCTAGGGTAAAAATAGTAATATCATGTTCTTCCAGATTCACTTTTAAATATAAATATTATGTCTCTGCCTTACTGCATACCCTACGTTCAACCTGCACTTCGCCACTGATTCCACAGAAGAATGCGAAGTGTCTGTCTAGACAAGTTTCTATATTTTTGCCCGTTTCGAATTCGATATTGAGGAAGTTAGTGAAACCTGGAAATTTTATTCTTCAAAAGTTGGTGGGATATGATGTCCCTAACTTGGTTACAGTGTTGCCTATTCAGCTATTTTTCCGCTAGATCTGGTGTAATTCCTTGTTTGTTTAGTGGATACAATTTATCAATATGGTATTTAGCAGTTTTTAAGCCACATAACGGCAAAAGTATCTTTTACAATGTTAATATCAGTGTTTTACATTGTAATGTATAAATTTCGCGAATTCTGCACTGTAGCAGATTTTCAAGAATCGAGTTGGCAATACTGTTCGGTGGGATACTTTATTGTGATCGTACTCGTATCAAACTAGAATGTAATGTATGATTATGCTTGTGCTTTAAACATTATAGAGTGTATAATCTAACTGCACGTACGTTCTGATCTGTACACAATGAGTATAACAATATCATCGGTTCGTCCCAGGGCGAGTATATTAGACAAATCTTTGAGCAGGGGTAGAGGTGAGGTTAACCTGAGTTGCTTCGCACTACTGTTTTCGGAACTAGTACAGTATTGTCAGAATCGTGTGTATACGGTTCCGGAATTACAAAATAAGTAAGTTTCTCTATAAAGTATATAAAAAAAATAGGAAACACGTATTGTATTAGTCGTTAGCTAGATAAGCACTACCCTAATCTAAGATACAGTGTGAATAGCCTCCGTGAAAACCCTCTTATTTTCACGTTTGTAACTTTGAGGGGGCGGAGAACGAGGAAAATTTAGAATAAATTTCAGAACATGGATTCCTTCCTTTCCCTCTTCAAAATTCCAACCTTATGCACACAAAATAAATTATTGGCACTGAAAAGTGCCTTTTCGTAAGCACGGTGATGCGCATTCGACAAATGCAGACAAATCTGCTCTTTTTAGTATTTCGAGATACAGTATAATTATTTGTCAGTGAGGAATCCGTATACTGAAATTTTCCCAAAATTTATAGAAACTTATCCAGGTTGCGTACAGATGTGAATGTTTTCTTTAAAATTACAACAAAAAGTCATTCTGCCATTTTTTACGAAGCTGTCATAAGATGATTGGCAAAATTGTTATTTACATAATGTATTATTTGTTTTGCTATAAGTAACAGGTTTTACAACCTATGGACAATTTAAGGTTATTTGTAGCTGTATTGTGAGTCACTTATTTTCTTATGTTACAAATCCTGTTAGCCTACATCCTCAATATATAACAGTCTTACATATCCAACCCAAGCGATGTCATAGTAATTTTTTTCTTGGCCATACTCTACCCCTTATTTTTCTCCTTTGGAATCATCCATCAATTTATCCACCATCCACACAATTTAATGAAATTGTGAAATAAACTTAATTTAAAGAAGAGCCTGTCAACCTTCTATAGTAGAAGCACACTTGTCTTGATGAATACTGAAGTACGTATGTATCTGCAGCACTTCGGTGTTTTTCAGTCATTCTTTCATAGCCTAGGCCTATATCTTTCTGGATTCCAGCGCTGATAAGTAGATCATTTATGTTTATGGAAATTAAAGAATATGTACGTAGATGAAATTATTGGGGATCATCAGTGCGGTTTTCGGCGTAATAGATCGACTATTGATCAGATTTTTTGTATTCGACAGATAATGGAGAAAAAATGGGAGTATAAGGGTACAGTACATCAGTTATTCATAGATTTCAAAAAGGCTTATGACTCGGTTAAGAGGGAAGTATTATATAATATTCTTATTGAATTTGGTATTCCCAAGAAACTAGTTCGATTAATTAAAATGTGTCTCAGTGAAACATACAGCAGAGTCCGTATAGGTCAGTTTCTATCTGATGCTTTTCCAATTCACTGCGGGCTAAAGCAGGGAGATGCACTATCACCTTTACTTTTTAACTTCGCTCTAGAATATGCCATTAGGAAAGTTCAGGATAACAGGCAGGGTTTGGAATTGAACGGGTTACATCAGCTTCTTGTCTATGCGGATGACGTGAATATGTTAGGAGAAAATACACAAACGATTAGAGAAAACACGGAAATTTTACTTGAAGCAAGTAGAGCGATCGGTTTGGAAGTAAATCCCGAAAAGACAAAGTATATGATTATGTCTCGTGACCAGAATATTGTACGAAATGGAAATATAAAAATTGGAGATTTATCCTTCGAAGAGGTGGAAAAATTCAAATATCTTGGAGCAACAGTAACAAATATAAATGACACTCGGGAGGAAATTAAACTCAGAATAAATATGGGAAATGCGTGTTATTATTCGGTTGAGAAGCTCTTATTATCCAGTCTGCTGTCGAAAAATCTGAAAGTTAGAATTTATAAAACAGTTATATTACCGGTTGTTCTGTATGGTTGTGAAACTTGGACTCTCACTCTGAGAGAGGAACATAGGTTCAGGGTGTTTGAGAATAAGGTGCTAAGGAAAATATTTGGGGCTAAGCGGGATGAAGTTACAGGAGAATGGAGAAAGTTACACAACACAGAACTGCACGCATTGTATTCTTCACCTGACATAATTAGGAACATTAAATCCAGACGTTTGAGATGGGCAGGGCATGTAGCACGTATGGGCGAATCCAGAAATGCATATAGAGTGTTAGTTGGGAGACCGGAAGGAAAAAGACCTTTAGGGAGGCCGAGACGTAGATGGGAGGATAATATTAAAATGGATTTGAGGGAGGTGGGGTATGATGATAGAGACTGGATTAATCTTGCACAGGATAGGGACCGCTGGCGGGGTTATGTGAGGGCGGCAATGAACCTTCGGGTTCCTTAAAAGCCATTTGTAAGTTGTAAGTATTAAAAAAACAAAGATCTAAGATCAGTACAGACCTCTATGTACAAAAATTAGGCATGCATATGCTATATGGCTCCTTATGGGCAGAATTTTGTCTTCCCCATACGATTCATTAAAAAACTAGAGGTTTATGATCCCGTATGGCCCCCATGACAGCACTGCCAACCCGTCATATTTTGTTATTTTGCAAACTGTGGCCTGTCATGACGGGTACTTTTTGTTTTTTTTTTCTTTAAAAAATGGTCATAGGTGTTTCATGGTTTTTCAGAAATGAAAATTACTGAAAAATGGCTCATAAAATATTACAAACTCCAAATTTCAGAAATAGCTAAAAATGGATAACACAGTTATTATACGGCTAAACTAGCGAAGAGTTAGTTCCCTTAGTTCTCCTCTTTTATACTTATTCGTTCCCTTAGTTCTCCTCTTTTATACTTATTCATATTCAGAAACTGATCAGAACAATTTTATATCGCCAGGGATTATAACTCTGGATACCCCCTCCTTAACGAACAAATAGTAAACACCAACAACCCATTATTTAATTTATTTAAATTGCTTCCATACAAAAAACAAACACAAACAGCCCCCACACAGGTCGCCCCACCCCTCACTCCACTTCCAGTCCCACGAGATGTACATTAGGTAAAGCGATGTGAGCATGAACCGTATCCCAGTATAAGCCAAGCTGTCACCGAGAACACACCACGTCAAGCAGTTAGAATGTAAGTTCATTACACATCATTTATAGTGCATCAAGTAACATTAATAAAAAATTTTACAACTTAATTTATATTGTTTGCAGAAAGCAAGGCTTCACTGGAATCCGGGGATTGACAACAAATTCAAAAAACTGTAATTTAAATATGTAAGATGATTGAGTTAATTTACGCGCATAATTATTAACATTGGTGTACTCCATGTAACGTTCCATTTAAAAGTGCTTCAATATTAGCATGTGCACAACAATGAACATTAAGTGACAATACCAATTATACAAGAATTCTAAAGGTTAAAACTATATTCAATATACATTGCAACTAATACAGTGATACAACATAGTGAAATTTAATAACTTGTTGCCCTATTAAATCATCATGATAACACATATCAACATATCACGACATAACAGCAACGACCAATGTGTTTTTTAAATAGTGTTTTTAAATATTGATTTTAAACAATTTAATTTTAATAGAGTGTTTTACCAGCTAATAGCATATAAGAGTTTTAAGGTATTTATTTACGTAATCATTATAATACATCATGGATATAGTATATTATGCACACAAACACAGATCATTTAAGTCTACGATACATGCACCTATTGGCTTGGTTATTAATTAGTATCATATACACACATCTGAAGGTGGTACACCAACGTACCGAAAACGTTAATGTGACAAATTAATCAAATTTATAATTGTAACATAAGATAAGCATAGATGGTCTAATTGAAATTTATTACAACATAGTAAGTTACATTAACTAAAATGCAACATAAAAATTTCAACATTAATTATAAATAATTTCAGCATTAACAAATAACAACCACAAGAACAGATGTAACACTTCACGAGATAAATCACATTTCATTTAACAGTCTGGAGTCAATTTCGACAAATGCGTCCTTCATGAGATAACATCTCTTCTCGAAGTCAGGATCTGGAAAAGATGAAGTAAAATTTTTGATGTAAGGCATTCTTTTTCTATTCAGTTATGGCAATTTTCAATAAATTCGTTCATACTGTAAAAGCAATTTTTGATTAAAATTTTGTAAAGAGCTTTCTTAGATGTGCAGATATTTTTGTAAGATAATTTGGTAGGCTATTATACCTAAGAAGGCCTCAAGTGTTTAAAGCTCTTTCCTCAGTCATACCAACATAAGTTTGAGGACATTACGAAAGTTTCAAGCTAGTGTACACTCACGCTATGCCTTACATATACGAATCTGTGACAGATTATGTTAGGCTTTTGTTAAGCCTTGCATATACGAATCTGTGAACGATTTTCAAGTGCTGGGCAAAAGCTGTGAATTTTGTTTTGTGATGTTATCAGTACTGGTCACTTCTGAAATCATCAGAACTAACTGTGCGCTAGTTTCACCAATTATACTTGTATATCTGTGTACCTATCTACAAAAAGCGTATATGCAAAGGATACTAAAAGCGTGAACAAACCAAGCCTAACCTGTTACTGATCCTCGAATTTACAAAATCTCCCTTTCTATCTACCTGTCTACCAAAAAACATACTTGAAAGGCATACCAAAAGCCTAAAAAACCCAAACCTAACCTGTCACTGACACTCGACCTGTACTAAAACTCGCTTATTCCATAGTTCCACAATTTGCACACATTTATCAGACAGTACACCATGTCTTAACAGAATAAGATCACAGTTTTTCAATATTCAACAACGGCCTCTTTGAAAATCCCAAAATAGTCCACCTTTTTTTTTTTAATTGGCTACAAATTCACAAACCTAATATTAAAATTGGTGCCCATTGACTAATAAAATTATTGGACATCGAAAAATATACTGAGAAGAAGCAGAACCATCCATTAACAACCGTTGCATGAACCATGCACTTTGGATCCTACCTCTTCCATGATTGTTAACCAAAAGACTCAATGATATAATCTAACTTTGCGGAATAGAATCAAATCTACCATTAGGCCTATATACGAATGTCAGTTTGTCGGAAATCCGTTACATTACGAAAAAATATTGCCACAGTAACTTCACAAACTTATGAGCATACAGACCTATGTGCACTGAAGAGCCATATTCCATTGTACAAAAATAACTGATTTAATTATAATTCATTGTACAAAAATAACTGATTTAATTATACTTTATCGATTAAGTGTTTTTGAGCAAGTCTGTGCGATTTAGCAGCATCCTTTATTTGGAATTGTTCCAGACTTGCTGATATGGGACAAGAAGTAGGTGCAAAAGTGATTGATATCCTATTTGTTCGAGAGAGAAATTGCAAGCGTGAAATAAAATTATTAAATATTCTCCTTTTCATCAAATCTACACTGTGGAAGGTAAGATGATATTAATGTAAGCTATTTATTAGTTTTTTTTTTTTTCAAACTTAGATTTGTGTCCAGATTCTGAAGTATAGCTCACAGAATACAGTATAAAAAGCTTCTGTAATTTCAGATGGATTCTTCTAATACTTGGAAGAAGTGTTAAATTCATGTTTCTACTAGTGTTGTGGGATTTAATCGATTAATCGATCAATTTCTGTTGTAAGATAATCAATAAAAAATATTTAATTGAATAATCGAGTCGATTAAAATTAATCAATTGTAGTTGATATTAATTATTATTTTGGTAATATAAACTCATACTAAAAATTCCGACAATATTCCTCTCTCAGACATTGCTTACTTAAAAGTACAAGAGTACTGTTATTTTCTAACTGTAAACCAGATAGAGTAGGGAAAATCTTTGCACAAACACTTCAGAAAAAAATGGAAATATGAGGACATTGACCTAGTCTACCTCTATTGAAAGTTGAAACACAATGCGAAATCCTTATTAGGTTTTATGGTTTTCCAAGAAAACTTCCACCTTGTCAGCGCATCTTCCTATAGTCCCGTCGCTCTAATTTCCGGCAGCCGATCGCATTGCAGGTCGGCTACATTTAAACGTTTGCGTCTTGTGATTCGCTGATTCATTTCTTAAGGCTCGATAAATACGTAATATAATCGCCCGCCATTTTAGCTCTTTAGTTGGCGTTCACAGAAAGCACACGAAGACGTTATTTTCCGCTCAAATATTTGCTGAATTACATTGCGTTTGATTTATTATCATAGGAGCTACGACATTATAATGTTTAACGGTGTGGCAAATAGATTCCTCGTATGGTAGCTCGGCAACGTGAGAACAAAAATGGCGAACGATACTACCTACCTAGACTTTATAGAGCCTTCACTTTCTAAGACATAAGCAAAGAGGCGGAGTCACGCCGGAAATAACAGTGTCGGGACTATAGCATATGAAGTACATACTTTTCAGGATTCATTCCCCTCATCCCTTTTAAAATAGTCTTGTCTACACTATGTGCAAGTGAGAGCGGAACTACCTTCTTCTCTTTTTAAAATCTGGTAATTCGATTACAATAGGTGCCAGTCTTCCGTTTCGACCGCTGTAGTTTTGCAGTTGGAGTTTCTGTACTGAGTTTGTATATGAAGGTTGTGATAAAGGAAAAAAAAAATCAGTTTTCTGTGGTTTGTGAAAAGTGTAAACTCCATTATGTCATATGAGAATTTGAGAGGTAAACTCAGTGAAACATTTGGATTTAAATTAAATGATCGTGGAGAAGTGCTTGACAGAAAAAAAGTTTTTTCGTGTTTAGTGATGCAGGAAACATTGTTACTAAACATAGAGCTGCACTTAATTCGGAGCATGTGAATGCACTCACATGTTTAAAATCATAGATGAAGCAGTATTAACTAGTTGAGTTTTTATACTTTTTGTTATTTATGTTTGTCTCAAAAATTCCCTGAGAAATTGACACAATAAATTATAAGCCTCATAATAAATATGTTAGTAAGTAATTAAAATAGTTGTTTTGTAATATGATGATACAATATATATACAAATATATAACATTTAATACTTAAGCTTATCACCGAACACAAGTTAAATTTAACAATAATTATGTATTACAGTATATTAAAACATTTTTTCAACTCGATTAGTCTATGGATTAATCGATTAAATTCAAATAGTTAATTGATTAAATATTTTGATCTATCAACAGCACTAGTTTCTACACAAGTATCTATAAAAATTTTTGAGGTTCGACATAAAGAAAAAAAATTGTGAAAAGCGAGTCATAAAATTGTTGGAGCATTCTTGAATAATTCTATGTTTATACCATCAATACCTGTATCTTTTGTGTTTTGAAATGTTTTTAGAACTGTTAGAAGTTCTTCTTCTTCTCTAATGGGATCTAAGTCAATTTCAATCTGGATAAATTGAGATTATTTCCATCATGTGTTCAGAGATTTTGGTAATAAATAAGCCATTCAAATTCGGGTATCACATTCAGTTGGAGTTAATTATCTTAAAATTTTATATGCTTTCATTTGTGCTCCATATATGCCATAATCTATATCACCAATACTGGTACTTTTTTTTTGCCATCTAGTTCGTTTTATCTTGCGGATTTCTCTTTTGACAGTGGCTGATCTTCTCTTGAACTCTGCATGATCATCTAGTGATTTAGAATTCAAAAACTTAAAAAATTCAATATGATAAATTTAGTAAAATAGCTTCTTTATAGATAGCTTTTGGAACTTGGTGTCCAAGTCCACAATTCAGTCTTGCTGATTTTGCCAGCATATTTGTCACATAGAGAGTGGATTTTTATGTACTAAAAGCTAGTATTCCAACTCGTTATAGTTAGAAACTAGCAAACAGTAATCCCCTCTCTGATATAAATAACACTGTTGGGTTTGAAAGCATTAGCCAATTATAGCGATTAATGCAACTCCGTGTTCACTGTATAATTGACGAAGTTCGCGACTTTCCATACTATTGACTAGAGCTCAGTAGATGGCGCATGTTTTTCAAATGCAAGTTCAAATGAACAATCTCAATCGCTATTTACAAATAGCAAGCAAAGTTCAGTAGATGCATTCTCCAGTCTTTGTGACCCAACTCTTCTCTGTTAGATTTCAGAGTGTTGTGAACAAGGCCTCAAAATGGTTCTAACTGAGTGGATGTACTCAATTTATAGTTGATGTCATTTTTAACTATTAGTACATAAAAATCTGCTCCCTAATTATCAGTAATGCACACTTTTCAGTAACTTATTTTATGTGTTATCAAAATGGAGCCAACTAAATTTTTAGGTATTTTAATTCTTCCTATTGTTCTGATGTCTTATTGTTTAAATAAATATCCGTTTGTCAATTATATTGTCGTTTTCTTCTTGATACGATTAGAATTTTCCATTTATCGTCATTGAATTTGGTATTTGACTTTGTTTTGTTTCATTTCAATTGTTATTAGATTATATTCCACAATCCTAGTCCATTACAGTATAATGTGTTTTTTTTTTATTATTCAGAATATTTCATTACATGCATGTGTGTGGCTAGGTTTGGATTGCTTGTACTTCGTTTCCTTACTCTATATATCTTTTCAAACTATTGTTAATTTGTTGGTGGTCTATGCATATGCTGACTGTACTTCATGGAGGAGTAATGTAGAGCGTATTCCGAATCTCACCGGTGAGCAATCCGATGGCATCACGGTGTTCCGAATTCCACTGATGACGTCATTGATGCTCCACCGGTGTCGCACCGGTGCCATCAACTTGCAGAGGTGGTGGCAGTCTCCATCAGCCGCCATCAGTGAATCTGATTGGTTCTTGCATAGGGCGGGAATTAGCAGACGAATAACATCGTGCACTGTTCTGTCATGGTGGTGTGTTCTGCTTTAATTCTGCTGTATTGTTTGTAAAGAACACAACGTAAAGACAATATGTTAATGGCTTATGAGCGAACATGTCAACGGACCAGTTATTACTACCGGTTCAAGAAATAAATTGTTTATGCTCTCTTTTCTTTGAACGAGATGGCAGTACGAAAATTTCGCAAAATTTTGCTAGCGTAGCACAGACAACAACTTGTACAGTCGCCATGACAGCCATTGATCCTTCCAGCAGTTTTATTCCTTATTTCGCTGCAACATGACGTCATTGATGCCACCGGACCCGGTGAGATTCAGAATACGCTGGTAGAGTCATAATAATAATGAACATTATTTCTATATAACCGCGATATTTTTCTTTTCAGTCCCTGTTTGGAAGAGAAGCTGACAAACTAGAACATGCAAATGATGATGAGAGAACATACTATATTATTGAGAAGGAACCTCTCGTGAATAAATTTATTTCTGTACCTAAGGATAAAGGAAGTCTGAACTGTTCTGTATTTACAGCTGGTATCATTGAAGCTGTTCTTAATGGATGTGGATTTGTAAGTAATTTAATATTATTTTATATTGCATTCATACGACCAAGCACATTCTCTCTCCCTCCATCTCTGTCTCTCTCTCTCGCTCTTCCTCTTTCTCTTCCTCTCCCCCTCTCTCCTTCCCATCTCTCTTCCTTCCTCGCAACCCTATCTATATGTATGTATTTATTTACACTGCAAGTGGGCAAGCACCCGGTGGCAGTGGTATATACAATATTAACAATACACAATAAAATGATAAACAATACACAATAAAATTTACAATACATAATACAATTTACAACACATATACAATTTTATACACAATACAATTTAACACAATAATAATAAAACATAAAATAAAACACCTAATTTTACAACACAACGTACATAATTATGTATAGGTCCTACATAAGTTTCAATAGTCTTTCACTTTACTCTCATCTCATTCCCTGTAGTGGCACTATGACGCATTTCACTGACACTTTAGCACACATTTCACTGACACTCTGTAACACATTTCACTGACACTATAGAACACATTTCATTGCCGCTATAAATTATCACTGATCGGAACTGTTCACTGCACTGTAAAACCATAACTTCACTGACTCACCTCGCTTCACTGATACAACAGTTCAAATAAGTCAAATAATTGCATCCTTATGCATACTTATAAACAGAACTACATTTAAACTAAACATTTCTAGTCTACGGCCCTCTTACACGCTATTTTTAAATAATTTACAATTCAAACCAAGGAAGTAAACTCGTCAGGCTAGATAAATACATGTCACCTTAAAAAATTAAATGTTGAATGTCACCTTAATTTTAATTTGCACTTTATACACAACTTTTTAAGTTATTCTTGAATCTCCTTAAGGAAGGACAGCCCTCAAAGACCGCTGCAGGTAGGTCATTCCAATCATTTATAGTTCTGTTTAAAAATGAGAATTTACCTACATCCGTTTTCTGTTTCCTACATTTGATTTTAAAATCATGATCGTTCCTACCATAGTACGATGGCTTTCCTAACCGAGCCGTTATATCTACCCATGCTTTCTGACCTAGATGTGCTCTATACAATGATGTTATTCTAGTTTTCCTACGTCTGTTTTCCAAAGTTTCCCATTTAAGTTCTTTTATCGTATCGTTCCCATCTTCTCTTTTACCTTTAACAAATTTAGCTGCCCTATACTGGATTCTTTCTAAGGAATTTATCTGATATATTCTATAGGGATCCCAACACGTAGTTCCGTATTCCACTAACGTTAGATATGCTATTTCCCTCGATTTGGGGCTAGCCTTTCTCAAGATTCTCATAATAAAGTGAAGTGCCCTCCATGCTTTGCCTGTAACATTATCAGCATGCTCTCCCCAAGAAAGTTTGGAGTTTAAATACACTCCTAGGTATTTACAACATTGTTCTTGCGGAATTACAACACCACTGAATTCGTAATTAAGACTAGTTTCCTCTCGGGTTTTACAAAATGTTATAGATTTACTTTTAGAACCATTTATTTTCATCCTATGCTTTAACGCCCAGTTATAAATTTTATTCAAGTCTGTTTGAATAGCATCTACATCTGAATTATTTCTAATCTTTCTATAGATAATGCAGTCGTCTGCAAATAGCCTCACATTTGATGTAATATCCTGGCATAGGTCATTTACGTATATTATAAAGAGTAATGGACCCAGAACGCTGCCCTGTGGCACCCCTGAACTTATATTTCCAATTTCCGATATTTCATGACCTACTCTAACTCTCTGGGTTCTACCTTTTAAGAATTCTTGGATCCATAGCACCACTCTTTTATCTATTCCTAGCCTACTTAACTTATCTATTAATATGTCATGTGGCACCAAATCAAATGCTTTCGAAAAATCAATCACAACTGCATCGATTCTTCCGCCTCTATCTACCTCTTCAGCTAGATCCTGAACCAGCGACGTAATTTGACTATCACATGAGAAGCCTTCCCTAAAACCATGCTGGCGGTTGTAAAACCAGTCTTTCGCATTTAGAACATGACGAATATAATCCGATATCAAATGCTCCAAGACTTTACATACGACAGATGTAAGGCTAATCGGTCTGTAGTTTCCGACATCTAATTTATTTCCACCTTTATGTATGGGTACCACTATAGCTGATTTCCAGTCACATGGAATAGCTGCATTGTTTATGGAAACATGAAATATACGCATTAAGTATGGAATTATGGCCTCGGAACCTAATTTAAGAATCTCTGTAGCAATACTATCTGGTCCTCGAGACTTCCGATGAAGTACATATACATAGTTTTCATTTCAAAACTTCCCAGTCTAAACAACTGTTTATTTAATTTAAAGTTGAATTACAAAAACACTTCAGTTTAGGTATGATATATATGTGTGTGTGTTTTTTTTTTTGTTTTCTACTTATTATATGCATTGATATTCATGTTTATTTTCAGCCTGCTAAAGTTACTGCTCATTGGCATAAGGGAACTACATACATGGTCAAATTTGAAGATTCTGTGATTGCAAGAGACAAACAACTAGAAGACAGATAATCACAAACATAAAACAGTTACTTGCGACAAATTATCAAATTGTATGTATAGTGTATTGATGTTTATTTTGTAGATAAAGTAATGAAGCTTATTATAATGAAAATAAATTTAAATATAATGTAACAAATATTAACTTAAATCAGATGCCAATTCTTTTGCATTGGTGTTCGTTGGTTGATAAGTCACTTTCATTGTTATATGATATGGATTCCTCCTCTCATCTCTGAAGTAGGAGAAAATTGCTTGCATTAAGAAGTCATATAAACCTGAGTGTTACTAGTTCTAAACGTATATTAATATATATTTAAATTCAGTGAAATATAGAATTTCTGAAAAAATTAATGTTATTACAAAGTATTATGAATGTTTCGATAACTTTTAGACTGGGGACACATGGACATTGGATATATGCGTGAATTTTTAATGGGTGTTGGGAATGTGGACACAGGAATGTTCGAGGTTTGCACATTAGCAGCGAAGTAGAAGATGGACAAAGAAGTGGTTTCTGCTTTAGAAAGCCTGGTCCACTTGATGGTGTATAAAAAGGACAGACCAATATAGTAGTGAGTGCACCCAATAAACAGCGAGTGACATGTACATAGTAGTTTTCACACTTTGTATTTTCGATTCAGGAAGACCGTGATAAATTCTTTTAATTATTTTCGAATATGGTAAAATTCTTTTTATTAACTTATATCGTATATGAAGAACTATGTATTGCTTCATGGGATTTATAATTGTCATAGAAGAAAAATGTTTACTGTAACGTAAAGACAATTACTATTCATGGAATATTGGCTGTTAACTTTTTTACATTAGATTTATTCAAAAGAAAGTATGTGCTATACAATATAATATTAAAATATAAATCGTACAGTATCGTATGTTAAAAAAAAAAAAAAAACTTTAATTATGGTTTATTTAACAACTCTCGCAATTGCAGTGGTTATATCAGCATTGCCAGTGTGCTGGAATTTTGTCTCGCAGGAGTTCTTTTACATGCCAGTAAATCTACTGACATGAGCCTGTCGCATTTAAATGCCTGGCTGGGATCGAACCCGCAACCTCGAGCACAGAAGGCCAGTGCTATACCGACTATGTTACCCAGGCTGACTACAATATGTTCAATGGAAAATTTAATACATGAAACTGAATGTGACATACTAACTTCTTCATCAAATAACGAAAAGAAATTTCTGTATTCTTATGAAATTCGTCTTAGTCTCTCATATTAGTTTTTACTAATTTGCTGTTACAATCCTTCTCAAGTAGGTAGCAGCCAATTAAATACAAATAGGTACATGCCAGATTTGTTGCTTTATTTTGCTTCCTTTCTCTCCCACCCTCCTGTCTCACTCACATTCTTACAGATAGCAAATATATTAATATTAATTAAGCTGCCACGGTGGTCTCGCAGCTAGAGCGCTGAACTTATAATCCTGTGGACCCAGGTTCGATGCCTGGTGTACCCCCGATTTGTAACTTGTGTTGGGAAAGCCCATGGTCCAGGTAACACATGGGTTTTCTCCGGGAAGCTCCAGTTTCCATGTGGCATCCCAACAAATCTCCATAGCCATCTCTTCGGGGGTGTAATGTACCTAGACCAGCCTTCTATTGTGCACCTGGGCAAAGACTCTGTTGGTAAATTGGTCTACATAACTGGCTTCATATGGGTAAATGACGTAAATCAAATACCCGCCATTGGTTAAAAAAATTAATGTTAATTAAAGTACAACATGTTACAGCATAATTTACTAAAAATATGCTTACTTTTAAAATATATTATGTTAATTACATACAATTTCAATCCACTATTGTCACCATCATCATTGTCTTTATCAATATGTGGTCTTGTAAATGTATTATTATAGGTACTAAAATCTAGTCTCGCCTGTTTCTGTCATAAATCCTTCTCCTCCAGTTTTCCAGCATGTTCTCCGTCTTGTGTCAGATCTATTTCTTGATTTAGAGTGAAATATCCTTCTGCTCACAAGTACAAAACTCATTTTCGTGGATCGACCTCCTTCGTCTCTTTACATCGGAAGCCTTAACTTTGCAATATTCTATAAGTGGACGAATTAAAGCTTTGTAAAAATTTTGGTTCCCAGAGCTAGGGTGATTTTTTGTAGGATTTAAAATTCACCTTTATTTCTTCTTATCAGGACTTGAGTCCAACCCTTAATGAGTGTTACAGTTTTCAGGTCAGCTTTCGAATGTATGTAAGTCCATGTCACCAAGATTAGGCACTATGAACTTATAGTTGGGAAGAATAGAATGCTGGAAGGAACGTAAATAAAGTATGGGACTAACAGACGGTAGATATTTAAGACCAATAAAGAGAAATAGAATGTTTGGGAGTTAAGTTAATAGCGAGAGTAGAAGAGTTATTAAACAGACTGTCAAGACTGCATACTAATTGTAAGTAAATGTAATAGAAGTTAGGGTGAAACCCATATACAGAAATGTGGTGGTACACCATAACTGGTATAAATGTTGATGACAATACAAATAAATAATAAATAAAAAAAAATTAAAAAATATTCATTCTATGCTTCATGTCATTATACGAAAATCTGTGGTCTCTACCTATCCCTCTCCATTGCTGATCATGACTCTACTCACGCATAATTAAACAAACCAATACCTATAGTAAAGTAACAGCAAAACTGTTTCATCAGACAACAAGTTTCGCTGCCTGGTGATGAGTAATTTTAAGCAGACACTAGAAATGTGTGGAAAATTAAGATCAGCAGTTCCATCATCTCCTTGCGTGACATTGGTAAGTATATAATTAGTGCAAATAAGTGATATTTTATTAGATTGTTACTCCAATGTTGCAAGTATGATCTGCTTCTGCTAAACCTCAAATAGCGAACTTGTGTGTCATTGACCAGCTTCAAGCATAGGTTTTGCAACCCATGAAGTCCTCATTGCTTGCCGTTCTTTGATAATCGTGTCACTCAATATTACTTGTGGTTGCTATTTCGTTTGTTTTTAAAATATGATTGACCCTTTTTTCAGCCTTTTTTTCCACATACTGAGAGAAGTGTAATGGGCATGCCAAATGGCCCCCCCTTTTTTTTTCTCCAAATGGTGTCCATTTTCCTATTTGCCTCAAAAATAAATTGTGTTCGGAATCTCATTATCCCGAAACTTCTTAAAGACATTCGAAAAATAGTACCTCTAGTGAATTTTTCGATACCTTAGGCAGATAGATAAACAATTTTTGTATTTTTCACTATGTCGCACCCTATTCATACTTTCCTAAGATTGAAGTCCCAAAATCTTGAAAGACTTTTTCAACAATGCATAGTCTTTTCTTTATTTAAAGTTCATTTTTACCCAACTCAAACTGTGCACTAATGCAATTAAAAGACTGAAGGATAATATATTTATTTCAGTTAAGTAGCAGAATAACTGAGGCTGTTAAAAGACCAGATTTTCAATACAGGGAAGCAACAATTTTTAACATCTGTTATCCTGGAAATAAATAATCAACCACAATCTATCTTTTGACTAATAATGATAATATGGCAGTAGGGACTTCCCTTTTACTACTTTGTTTCATTTGCAGACATTTTCGGGAATTTTATAACACCAAAATTATAGAGAGTAAGAGACGAAAAACTGAACAGATCCAAATGTGTGGTTGACTGGGTCGATGAAACAACAAGAAGAAGAAGGAGGAGGAGGAAGAGGAAGTTACATTGATGTTGAAATTGATAATGAAGATGACGTAAGGGAAAACAATCATGACTCATCAGAGCAGGACTTGTATGAGGTCGAGCAGACAACACAGATGATAACCTTCGGTGATGAAGGGCAATACATATGAAAGGACAGTGACACCATGTAACATAAATCAAGATGGAGTGTGAATGTTCGTATAGTATTCTCAGTTAATTAAACACCCAGCCTCTGTCAAAATGAATGCTTTTTTCTCACAAACTGCTCCAAACACCAGAAGTGGTAACACATATCTACCAGTGATGTGTTAGCATTTCCAAGTGACATGCCCACGTCAATTCCATGTGGAGTATAAAACAACATTACCAATGATGTGTTAGCATTTTCAAGTGACATGCCCACGTCAACTCTGTGTGGAGTATAAAACAATATTACCAATGATGTGTTAGCATTTTCAAGTGACATGCCCACATCAATTCCATGTGGAGTATAAAACAACGTTACCAATGATGTGTTAGCATTTCCAAGTGACATGCCCACGTCAATTCCATGTGGAGTATAAAACATTACCAATGATGTGTTAGTATTTCCAAGTGACATGCCCACGTCAATTCCATGTGGAGTATAAAACAACATTACCAATGATGTGTTAGCATTTCCAAGTGACATGCCCACGTCAATTCCATGTGGAGTATAAAACAGCATTACCAACGATGTATTAGCATTTTCAAGTGACATGCCCACATCAACTCCATGTGGAGTATAAAACAATATTACTAATGATGTGTTAGCATTTTCAAGTGACATGCCCACGTCAATTCCATGTGGAGTATAAAACAATGTTACCAATGATGTGTTAGCATTTCCAAGTGACATGCCCACGTCAATTCCATGTGGAGTATAAAACAACATTACCAATGATGTATTAGCATTTCCAAGTGACATGCTCACGTCAATTCCATGTGGAGTATAAAACAACATTACCAATGATGTGTTAGCATTTTCAAGTGACATGCCCACGTCAACTCTGTGTGGAGTATGAAACAACATTACCAATGATGTGTTAGCATTTTCAAGTGACATACCCACGTCAATTCCATGTGGAGTATAAAACATTACCAATGATGTGTTAGCATTTCCAATGACATGCCCACGTCAATTCCATGTGGAGTATAAAACAACATTACCAATGATGTGTTAGCATTTCCAAGTGACATGCCCACGTCAATTCCATGTGGAGTATAAAACAACATTACCAATGATGTGTTAGCATTTCCAAGTGACATGCCCACGTCAATTCCATGTGGAGTATAAAACAGCATTACCAATGATGTATTAGCATTTTCAAGTGACATGCCCACATCAACTCCATGTGGAGTATAAAACAATATTACTAATGATGTGTTAGCATTTTCAAGTGACATGCCCACGTCAATTCCATGTGGAGTATAAAACAATGTTACCAATGATGTGTTAGCATTTCCAAGTGACATGCCCACGTCAATTCCATTTGGAGTATAATACAACATTACCAATGATGTGTTAGCATTTCCAAGTGACATGCCAACGTCAATTCCATGTGGAGTATAAAACATTACCAATGATGTGTTAGCATTTCCAAGTGACATGCTCACGTCAATTCCATGTGGAGTATAAAACAACATTACCAATGATGTGTTAGCATTTTCAAGTGACATGCCCACGTCAACTCTGTGTGGAGTATGAAACAACATTACCAATGATGTGTTAGCATTTTCAAGTGACATGCCCACGTCAATTCCATGTGGAGTATAAAACAACATTACCAATGATGTGTTAGCATTTCCAAGTGACATGCCCACGTCAATTCCATGTGGAGTATAAAACAACATTACCAATGATGTGTTAGCATTTCCAAGTGACATGCCCACGTCAATTCCATGTGGAGTATAAAACAACATTACCAATGATGTGTTAGCATTTCCAAGTGACATGCCCACATCAATTCCATGTGGAGTATAAAACAACATTACCAATGATGTGTTAGCATTTTCAAGTGACATGCCCACATCAACTCCATGTGGAGTATAAAACAATATTACTAATGATGTGTTAGCATTTCCAAGTGACATGCCCACGTCAATTCCATGTGGAGTATAAAACAGCATTACCAATGATGTATTAGCATTTTCAAGTGACATGCCCACATCAACTCCATATGGAGTATAAAACAATATTACCAATGATGTGTTAGCATTTCCAAGTGACATGGCCACGTCAATTCCATGTGGAGTATAAAACAACATTACCAATGATGTGTTAGCATTTCCAAGTGACATGCCCACGTCAATTCCATGTGGAGTATAAAACAACGTTACCAATAATGTGTTAGCATTTCCAAGTGACATGCCCACGTCAATTCCATGTGGAGTATAAAACAATGTTACCAATGATGTGTTAGCATTTCCAAGTGACATGCCCACGTCAATTCCTTGTGGAGTATAAAACAATGTTACCAATGATGTGTTAGCATTTCCAAGTGACATGCCCACGTCAATTCCATGTGGAGTATAAAACAACGTTACCAATAATGTGTTAGCATTTCCAAGTGACATGCCCACGTCAGTTCCATGTGGAGTATAAAACAATGTTACCAATGATGTGTTAGCATTTTCAAGTGACATGCCCACGTCAACTCCGTGTGGAGTATAAAACAACGTTACCAATGATGTGTTAGCATTTTCAAGTGACATGCCCACGTCAACTCCGTGTGGAGTATAAAACAATATTACCAATGATGTCTTAGCATTTTAAAGTGACGTGCCCATGTCAACTCCGTGTGGATATAAAATGTCATATCTCGAGGGGGTTGATTGACGACGACTAAAAAAATTGATTTGATAATCATCTTTAAAATTGATTCATTGTGTTGGTGGTGATGGTGGAAATCAAGGTATTGATGTCATTATAATAATAATTGTAATTAGGGATAAGTTTTGCAATAAGAATGTGACAACGCCACTTGACATTACAAGTATTAATGCGTGGAAAAAAGATATATCCAACACAAAGCTTGCCAGTAGGGAACTAATTCACTGTAGTGACCATACATGGCCATATTATAG
The DNA here is from genome assembly GCF_040183065.1 of Periplaneta americana. NCBI lineage: Eukaryota > Metazoa > Arthropoda > Insecta > Blattodea > Blattidae > Periplaneta > Periplaneta americana. Next base: position 58,617,800 of record NC_091125.1, on the reverse strand, counting down.
GATAATAGTTCACTTTCCTGGACCTAGAGGTGACGCTCAGAGAGTGAAATCCGAAATTGAATCTTTAGATTTCTTGATAATAATGTACTTGGTACTGTAGGGATCTTAGGCCTACAAAGGATACTGAAATAAAATCTGTGATAGGATTGTTGTACCAATGGCTGTTGTTTCATAAGGACACATGGTCACGTGCTCTCCTAACACAGACATAAATTTAACATATTACTATATTTATTTTCATTTCTTAATTAGGGTATACTTAGCTGTGTCACTGGCTAAGAAGAAACTGCATACTGAATGATGCATTGGAAGGAATGGTGAACGAGAGAGAAGTTTGGGGCAGAAGAAGATATCAGATGATTGACGACGTTAAGATATATGGATCGTATGCGGAGACTAAGAGGAAGGCAGAAAATAAGTGAAAAACCTGCCCTTGGGCAGAAAACTATGAATGAATGATACACAAGTTTTAATCTTATGAGGACAGTGACTTGAAGTTAAATTGTGAATTCTGGCATAAGATAGAGTATAAAATCATATTTATCAGCTCATGGTCACAATCGTCATGCGTCTGTAGAACAGGTATTTAAAATAAAAGCTCTCCAAATTTTGCAGTTTGTAACGTTTCCTGGAAAAGAAGATTGCTGTAAAGAGCCAGACGTGGTCACAAATGACTGATCGGGAAGGGTGAACAAAAATAAAAGAGAGTTATATGTAAGGAATTTTTACCATTAACGGATTTTTTGTCATATTGTCCGCAAAGAAACAAAACAGTTTTGGTACTTTTTCACTATGCATCATGATATGATTGATGAAGACAGAAAACCCCAACATGATAATGTTCCATAATAGAACATGCGAAGACTAAGATTGGAGAATGCTGGATTTTCACTGAAAGACCTGCTCTTGAGCTGAACACTATGAATGAATGAATGAATTAATTAATTAATTAGTTAATAGAACAAAAATTGGAGTGAATCATTTAGATCACCTTTGTCAGAAAAATGATGTAGCTAGGAATACGAAATATTGACCCATGATCATTTTTATAACATGTTCAATATAGCAACATTCAATGCACTTTATATTCACAAATCCAATAAGAGTTGTCAGAAAAATGTCAAAAGAGTCACGTTTTTAGAAAACATTGCGTGAGAGTTGACGACCACAACTAAAACGAAGATGTGAACTCACTATAATTCCAAGACTCTGAAGACGAGCAGAAGTACTGCTGGGAATCAAGAAACCTGTAATATCACCTCAAGAACAGCGAGGGTCTAAAGGTCAATGTTTCGAATGTGACAGAAGTCGGGAAAGAACAAGAAAATGGTGTTGTAGGAATAAAACCTGCATAATGGAGAATTTGTAGGTTTAACCTCCACATTTGGAAAGAAATCAGTGAGTTAGAAAGTGAAATATTTCAATGTGATGTACAATACCGGAGTTATACACACCATTTAAAATCGTGATGTTGTAATTGATCAATAATTTATTACAAAGTTGATTACAAGTCGCCACTTTATGGAAAATTGTTTTTTCCTTTCAACCCCCCCCCCCCTTCCCTTTTAAAAATCTTGCGCACAGCCTTGTGGTAGATGCATAAATGGGCTTGTGGGGATCACTTGAAAGATGTATGCTTAAGTTGCTTTTGTATTCAACCGGTTTATGGAAAGTAATTAACAAATATACCTCTAATTAATTTTTATTAGTGCAATACAGTATAGTACAGTACCTACATACTGTAGCCTATCTAATGAATAAGTTATAATTTAAATCTAAATACAATTTTATAGTGAAAATGTCATCTGATATTGGATGAAGATCACATTCTAAGATATCCCCCCTATTGAGATTTCACATTTTTAAAACTAAATAATATAATTTACACAAAATAACACTTAACATTGGCTTTTACAAATAAGGTTAATTAAGGTACCAGTACCTACTATTCATATTCCATAACAGTATTAAAATTCTTAAGTTTATGCTATATTAAAATTTTTTTCTTTTGTAAGGAGGAGGGACCCAAAGGCTTACACTGCAGCCAGAGGCTTATTGTGCTTACCACTCCTATCCTGTGAATGACTGGGTATCCGAATGGCCACACTCTTGTACAAGTACAGCACACCGTACTGTAAACTTAACCCGATCTATGGTATGGATGATGATGATGATATATGAATTAATGATATCGAAATGAATCCGAGGCCCAACGACGGAAGTTACTCAGCAATTCTGCTTCAATTGGTTGAGGGAAAACCCCGGAAAAAGCCCAACCAGGATTTGAACCTGGGCCCGCTCATTTCACGGTCAGATGTGCTAACAGTTACTGTACTTCACAGTGGCGGACATATTAATGTACATTTATAAAAAATGAAAGCTTTATTTCTTTAATTGATCCCATTTTTCTATGTTTTTTTAATGAACTTACCATGCATTCCATGGTCTGCCATAAGACAAAGTAGGCTATACTAATCAATAAAATTATAATATGAAGTATGATATTGAAGTTATCAAATGCGATTTTTATACAAACTGCCTCTGGTGTTGTTAAGTAAGATCTGAATTAAGTTAGTTTCTTTTGCTCTTCATACACCCCTTCCCCCAGTAGGTATCGGTATACATAATGTAAGTCGCTCACGGAGGATACTAATGTCTGATTTGAACACTGGTGAAAAGTGACTCCCATGTGTCTTATAAAATATATTACTATTCACGTGCCTATTACAGACTTAATTCATTCAGTTAAGAGTGATGTCATCCTGACTTCGTGGCAACATGTTCATAGGTTATCAAATTTTATTAACTTCTCAACAACCAAATACTATTGTGAAAATTTGTGATCAGGAAGTAAAAAAATGCAGTGAGTTAGATAATAATTTGGGCATGAAGAGAGAATTTAAGCAATTATTAGAGAAATGGAAATGTACAGTGAATTTGTGACTGCTAATTGAAAACAGTGTGGCAGTGTGCGCAGTTACCGACGTAGCCATTGTGTCTGGTACACAGTTTTAATTAGCATGGAAAAACAAAACATTTAGCACATATTCTTGTTTGTTTATTGTATACTGAGTTACTGACGCAACAAAGCTCCTTGCAAGACAACATGTCGTATTTTGCTCCGAGTTTTAAATTTCATTCTTTTCTGTGATTGGCAAAACAATCTGTATCGTTTGTCAAGCACGTGATTGGTAGAGTGGGGGAAGTATCTTTTGTCAAGCACGTGATTCAGTGATTGGGTGAGTGCAGAGTGGGGGGAAGTATTCATCTGCTACAGAAGCTTTAATAGCGCTTAATACGCGTTTCATTTAGCAGTCGTTTGCAGATATTTTGTCTCGTAGTTTAGTATAAGGAAGTGTTGGAAGTTTGATGTAAGTGTATTGCAAATTCTTTGTTCTCATACATAATACGTCACATTAATTTCAGCTATAGTGAGCCACGGTAACGTGTACTTAAGCCGTTTTACCACAAATTTGATCTAGGGGTAAAATATTAGTTTTCACCCCATTTGTAGGTCTATTGTATTTTGATCCAGGAAAATAATTCTTCTTTTATTCACTGATTTATAACCATATATTTCCATTGGAATGTTATAATTTACAGTACTTTCACTGTTTCACCAGATAGGTTAACTTTGTGTGTGTATGGTGTTTTCTGTGTACAAACGAATATCTTTCTGTGCATACTTTATTAACCCGCATTTCGATTTTAATTTTGTATGTTGCAGAAATAGACTTCAAAATGAAGGTCCTAATAGTAATCTGTGTTGTTATTGCTGCTGCTGTTAACGCAGTTTCTTTCTTCGATCTAGTCACAGAAGAGTGGGAAGCATTCAAGGTAGGTTATTCTTCGTTTCAGAACATTTGTTTTAACTTACCAGATGCTCTGTTCATTTTTTATTTATTTTTTTTAGAAATATTCTCGGTTATGACGGGCCTAAAAGGAAGTCACCTGTTGTTCTTCACATCACATGATGATGACTCATATTGCATTCCATCATCATTACCGAGAAATACAATGCCTCTTTGTTCAATTGAAACTTCGACGTAGTACCAATCTGTAACAGCCTAATTGGTTAAACTTTTTTACTTCTAAATGTTAGTTGCATAGTCTACAGTAACGCAAATTAATGCTACAATTCTTAGACAAACATACCATTATCATTAATTATCTGTACTTTAATTAAAGTATTCAGCATCATTCGTGCATTTGATTGTCCTTTCTGAAGCTTTCAGAAACGGATAGTGATCATTCCCAGAGAACGGTATAAAATAATTTTATATCCTGCTACAAGCAGGAAATGCCTAGGCCTAAATTATGAATATTAATGATGGTAGTGGTTTGGCGAAGAAGACAATTTCCATTATACCACTTCGTTTATTAAATTCACTTCTGCTATTCATTTTATTTTTTTAATTCCAAAAAATTACTATTTAAAATTGATAGGAATATGAAAAGGTTTTAACCCTTCATAATGGGACTCTGTGTTACTTGCTAACAAATAAATAAGTTAATTTGGAATTAATTCTGGAGCAAACTCTCTCCATGGATTTTACAAGTTCTGAGCATGTGTAATTCTATAATTATTAAATTCCCATCATTTATATGCGTAGATTGTTGCGGACGGACAAAGATTTTACATGTTTTAGATTTTTAAAGTTTTACATAGTTTTGGATGGTAGCATAATGTTATGTTTGTTGGTTAGGTTAGCTTAGTTTTGCTTGGGTTAGGGTTAGTTAAGGTTATGAATAATTTCGAGGGAAAAATTGTTCCGGGGCCGGGTATCGAACCCGGGACCTTTGGTTAAACGTACAATTTAAGTCACACAGAGTTAGTGTGCACTCAATGTTGGTTGCTTGACAGTTGTCAGCCCACTTTGAGGTCTGTGGATATAGAGGGAAAAATTGGATCGGTGTTGGGTAGAGTTCCCAGGTAGTTTAGTGGGAGAGCGTTGGTACGTTTAACCAAAGGTCCCGGGTTCGATACCCGGCCCCGGAACAATTTTTCCCTCGAAATTATTCAAATTAACTTTACAGGGAGTTATACCTGGAAGCTTGATTTGCAGTTAAGGTTATGTTAGACTTTTTTTTTTATCTTTAAAAAAAATGAGTATAAAATCGTCGTTTGTGAAAAAAATGTTCGAAAATCGTGGAGTGGTCGTTCTTTAGAATTACCTTGGCTTAATGTCACTTGGCTATCCCCTCATTTAACCCCACTAATCCATAAAGAAACTTATATCAGACGTCAGTCCCGTGTGTGGTATGGGTCAATATCGAAGATCAGTCAACATGTCCCTTCACGATCTCTTAGAATCAGGCATGTTCATTTTCATTATCTGTACTGCTTACTACTGCTTGACCGTCCAGGCAGGAAAAGAGTGAAGTGTACTGCATGAGAGCAAGCAAGTTATTTTCAGTCTTTGGTAGGATGGGAATTTTGTCCTGACCAGGATGAAATGCTTAGTACTATTACTACACTCTGTAATAGGTATAGTTGACTGTGATTGTACTGCTCCGAAAAGAAAGCAAATGTTCTGTTGCTTGCGCAATCATTGTTTTGTTAAAGCAATATAGCAGGTGTGCTCAGTTTATGGAAGTAGGCATAGCCCTAAATTAAAACTTCCTATCCATTTCATTTATTATACATTGTGTTGCGATGATTGCAATGCAGATATCTGTCTAAAGTAAGTGAAGAGATCGGGCAGCTATTATTAATGTGCACCAATGTGTTAAAGGAACATAACTGAACATAATATTATCTGTAAAAAATTTAATGTACTATTGCCTATGCAAGAGAAAATAATAATCTTAACTTATTTACCAGTATACTGTTTTTCTGAATAAATATGTCAATACGTATACCAGAGCAGTTAGGAGTACGAATACCGGGACCAAGTTGTACTGCCTATTTGAGGAGGGTTGGCAGAGGTATTTGCAGTGACAAATATTACTGCCTCTCCTCCAAGCGAGAGTGACGCTGCTTACTGCTTTCAAAGAGAGGGAAGGTAATTAGAAGTAACGCCAAAATGTACACGTCTGCTTAGAACACATTCATATTGTCCTATTTTATGCTTACTTTCGTTGCTCGTATTTCTTTAAGAATAATGTTACGTCAGTTTTGGTAATAAATTCTTGCAGATATCTTACAGCCTAATTTACTGTATTTTAATCTGAAGTTTCAGTTGGATGTATAATTATGTAGGTTGGTTGTTAGTCAAGAACATGCGAAATAAACCATAGAACTGACAGTTTTTTTGCAATTTAAAATTGTGTTATAGTGTCTAAACACATTAGATACACCTGTTTCAGCTCTACTTCCGAAATGTTGACTATTCCTTCTCTTACGCGGTTTTGTGACTTCTTCGATTTGATTTCTTATCCAAAACTGATCCTGCAGTTCACTGTTTTAGGAATTGTTTTCTATTAGGTGGATTAACCACAGGAAATTGATTCTGAAATTTTATACAAATTCTTCTTTCAGTAATAAATCTTTGAACCATGTCATAAATGGTAGATAGAAGCAGATAACTGAAATTGCACTGCATACATGTCTCAGAACAGCTAACTCATACATCATGATACCTTATCACTGCCTGGCTACTCGACTTGTGCTTGTTTAACTGATGTCTCTGAATTCCGTACATTATTAAGCCCAAGCAAAATAGATGGACTGTATATACAGTACCATATCCAATAGAGAATTGAGTGAGATGAATTACGCTGAAAGTGGTGGTGGTGATATGATTATGATGATGATAGAAGGGGAAATTAAAAATTACATAATCGTGGGTCCAAGCAAGAGAATTAAGGCTGTAAGAAAGAATCTGTGTGAGCTTTAGCACTTGTTGTTTCACTTTGTTTTTCACTATTCTCCTGAAAGAACTATGAGAATTCTGAAGGGAGGAAAAATGGAATATAACCTAATAGCACTTGAAGGACAGAAATACTGCAACTTGTAGAAGACCATTAGGTACATTATATATTATGTAATGTAGTGATATGGACTGCATGGAGAACAGGGTTGGAAAAAAAAAACATATTTATTTTAAAAAAATAAATGTGTTCCTTTTGTTTTAAACTGTTTTTATATTGTTTTAAGCAGTATCATGAAATATTGCGTTTTTAAAATGTGTTGTTGTTGTCATCGTCTAGTTAACTAATACTGAGTTCTTGGTAATAAAGCCATTAATTCTCTTGCTCTCACACAGTGGGTTTAGAGGAAAAGGCTGGATGTATGATTCTGGTCCATTTCTTTCTGAAAACTGCACAATGAAGAAAAAATTCCAGTTTTGTTCAAGTGTTTTGATAAACAGTCATACTCTGTGAGTAATCGAAAGGATGCAGCTGCACTTTTCCTTGGATACTCAGGAATTATATTTTGTACATTGACTCTCCCATCTTTTATTATTTGAAATTTCGTGGAAATGATTGATATTTTGAGTCGATTAATTTTTCAACTGTTGAAAATGACAAAGTTGACATTTTTTTAAACATGTTTTATAGACTACATAGGGTTGCCAGATGAGTATTGTAAAAATTAGCGAAATTCCAGATGTTTAAGAAAAATTCGGGAAACTGGCATTTTAGACATTTCAAATTTATCGCTGTGTTTATTAAATTATATAAGGTTATTTATTCTTAAAATTAATATACTAGTAGGATAACTAAAAAAATTTATGAAAATGGTGAATTTCATAAAAAAATAATATTTTAAAATTTACCTCAGTTTGATTGCATATATTTCTCTGAAGATCTATAATCTGTTAACCAGTGAGAAATCATTTTTACAACATTATAAAAAAACTCGACAGTCCAGTTTTGAATTGGCACAAAGTTATAATTCTGATTTCATTAAAACAGTGGGGCATCTGTTCCTGCTGTTCGACCATTTGTGGTTCATTGTAAGCTTAAAAGGGATTATTACAAGCCAATTGTACACATCTCTCCACCTCTTTAAATAAACACTTTTTTTTAATGGAGGTTCATCAAAATTTCCTTTTCCTAAATATTTAGACAGCATACTTAAAACACCGATTACTTTGGATTTACTACTGTATTTATTACTTGGACCACACAACAGAAACACAAAGACATGTTTGCAATCAAACTGAATATCTGGATTTCTTATGATGCCACTGTTGAGTATCGATTAGTGAGCAAGTGATCATGATTGAATGATCACTTGTTCTGTAGGGAAAGGCTGCCAAACTTGCATGTTTGTTTCGTGCACTCAACAGTGAAAACATTTCATGAAGTAAAACTGGTGTTTGGTAGTTTAATGACTCGGTGGTACAGCAGAAAAAATTGGTACCCTGTGGTGTACTTTCAAAATTTTATTTTGTAGTTTAGTTTTTTCATTTTGAAATTTTAAGCCGAGTTTGTAGAAAAGTAAAAAAGACTAGAGTATTTTATAATTTAAACATCTTAAAATCCTTTTTCAGTGGATTTCTTATAAATGTAACAAAATCTGCTTCAGATGGTAGGCCTACTTGCAGATATCAGCATTCAAATTGTTCGCACTGTATATCATACAAAAATTCCTCGTGTTAATAATAATGTTTGTTTGGAAAAAAGTTAGTTTGGTGCCATAAAGTCAGGAGCACCACTGTAGATTCATAACTGATACATATTATAAAGGTCTGAATAGAAGACAAACATGATTTTATATTGTAAACAAGTAGGATAAAATAAAACAACCTGAAAATGAGAGAAATAACTTTTTGGGGGCGGGAAATAAAAAAGGATATGTTTTGATAATATAGTTTTAAACATTGTTTATTATTAACGGAGGAATATGCAATGGAAGGGGAATACGTTTCAAACATGCTAACCCTGGGAGAACAAAGAGAGACTTTGAATGTTCCACATAAAACTTGTACTTTTCATTTCCTGATTCTATTAGCCAGATTTTTCTACTCCCCTTCGATATAGACATATTTAGGCAAAAAAAAGTTAGCCTAGTTTATTTTGATTGAATTGCTACTACTGTTTGTACTTCGATTTTAAATACATTCCCATCAAGTTTCGTGTAAAACTATAACTCTTGGTAACAGATCCAATAGTTCTGCCTTCCCTGATGATGAAAGTGTTACTTTGTTCCAATACGTTATATGTTTCTGCATGTGGTGTGGTGCACCATAGTGGACACTAAAAAATCTGAAATCTGCTTAATTTATGTCTGTAGCCTATATTAGTGTTGTTCGTGTTTAGCATAGCAATAATTTCTTTTTGTAACTGGTGTAACATCTGCCCTCTAGTGTGACGCATTTCTTTATCTTTTCTGATAGCTCTATCAAAGTACACTTTGTGCGTTTCATTTTTCAGTGTTATTATTTAATGTGATATAGTCTATGTACTGATTTATTGAAATCCTTTGTCCTCAAATAAGATTGACCTAGGAGATCCAGAAATTAGAACAAAATATTTTAAATGTAGAAAAAGAAACATACGTATAACATAAATAGAATAACAATTATTAATAATAATAATAATAATAATAATAATAAAATAACAAAAGCAAATGTATGAAAGAAATGTGAAATTAATTACCTACAATATATAAACAATACTGTACTATTTGTACAGAATATTTGAGTATTTGCTTCAGAATTTATTATATGAAAACTAGGAATTTTGAATGATTTCACCAAATAAATGGTAAACTTAGAAACAGAAGCTCGAAATCCTAAAAGCACTCCCTAAACAGCTCAATTCGAAATGGGAATTTTTTTTTTATTGTTATTTCATTGGTATTATAATTATCATTGATATTAGTGACACAACAGGGGGATATATTTATACTTACCGGTACATCAAGAAATAGTAATATTATGTAATTCCGTTAAGATGAATTTTGCTTAATATTAATTTAATTACCTAATAGAACATATTTCTGGATTCTATGTAATGACAGTTTTTTTAATGTAAAGATTGCTTATTGTTGGAAGAGAATTCCTGGTACTACTTTTGTGTGTGTATGTGCACATGTGCGTGTGCACTTTTTTTTTTCCAGTAGTGTTCAATTCCTCTCCCATTTCTCTCTCTCTCTCTCTCTTTTTTTTTTTTTTTTTTAACTTTCTTCTAATGTTACATGTGTAATTTGAGTGTTCATTTCTGTTAACTGGCACTTTCACGTCAATTTTCTTTTCATTATGTGCCAGAACCTTTAGAACGCCTTTGAAAAGTATGCTAAAATTTTTTATAAATTTTTCTATAAGAAGTTCTCTATTGATTATTGAGGGCAAGTCATTACAAGGAAGTTCATGTACTTCCAGTGAACATGATTCAGCATCATGTGATGTGATTTTTATCTTCTGCATTATAGCTAGGACATATGTACTGATTTGTTATTGTGATTGAGGAATGGAACATTCTTCTAGTAAAATGAGGAATTTATTATGGCAGTCTAGAAAAATGATTGTTAGAACTCGAAGCTGTGAGAAATATATAATAAAGTTCATCACAACAGATTGAGGACTTAGACAACGATAACTCCAAAAATCAAGTTTTGAGTTAAAGGCAGTTTTAAGAACACAAATTTCACACCTTTCGACCGCAAAATGCTGTTCTCGTATTTTCAGTAGTTTAAATTTTTTTTGGAGTTAATGTTTTTGGCATTAAAAAAATGAATCAAACAGCGTTAACTAGACTTAACATTCTTTGTCTCTAACTTGTAGAAAGCTACAACATTGTCTGTCTCTACTAATGTTTCTCTTAATATTGCAGAGTTAGAGTTGAAATTTTTATTAATAATGGTCAAATGAAACATATTTAATATTTGTTCGGTCATCCAACCTATGGGATTAACATTTTTAACAGCTAGCTTACAAAACTGGATTCTGTTTCTCATTGTAGGTTCCTAAATTACTCACTAAGTAACATCAGTTACATACGTTGACCATAATTTCATGAGATTTTCCCATGGAGACTCAAACCAGCACTCATTCCATACTGTTATGTCTTCGACCCTAGGGCCATGGAACAGGGAAGGAGCAAAAAAATGAATAATATAACAATCACCATTACCACGGGTTTTGTTGGTCTAAGGTTGCCGAAAATTGTTCAAATTATTTAAAATATATGAGAAAGACTAGAACATTTTGACAGTTTTGCATTATAGTTCAAAGTAATATATGTATCAGGTCATTACTATAGGCCTATATAAGTTCACCACTCCTTCGGGTTATAAATGAGTTTTCCATGTTTGTATCATGATATAAATTTGTTCTGAATAAAAAAATGAACAATTTACTAAATAAATCTGCTCATACTTCTTCTATTTTCGACATTTATCTGATTTCCTCAGCCAGTTTAAAACGTTCATTAACTTTATTGTAAATTCTTGTTAAATGGCATTGATACATTGATTATGAGACATACTTTCGTCTTTTATTGTACAGAGTTATCTTGGTATGGTAATTTATTCCGTAGAAGAGTGATAAGGAAACCCATGTATTCCGGATTTCCCCTGCGTCATATGATGATGAATCACGTGGCATTTGATTACATCATTGCTCACGAGAATGACTTTTTTTTAAAATTTAAATGTCGTTACTTTTAATAGTTCAATCTTAATACCATTTATAGTATGTATTGAAACAATCAGAAATATAATTCGACCTGGAACACTTGCGGTACGAATAGCAGCCAACATAATTGCCGGACATTTATTATTAATTAACCTTGTTAGGAAATACAGGTCCATTCTTAAACTATATAATATTAAGATTATTAATCATAACTCAAATTGCATTATTAATTCTAGAGAGCAATAATTTTCCTTAAATCATACTCAAAATTCACCCTTAATCCAGCCATAAATATTGTTAAACCAGAAATAAGTAAAATAAAAACATTTAATCAATCACTAAAAACAACTCTAAACCGAATTAATAAAAAAACTCCTGCAGTAACGTAAATGAGTAATAATGATAATGTTGCTTCTAATAATAATAATAATAATAATAATAATAATAATAATAATAATAATAATATTGAACCATTAGGAAGCAATTTTCAGAAGAAATACTCTGACAGAATTAACAAAATAGTTGGAAAAAGAAATTAGGATTAAACACATTGAGAAATCTCTATATTTTTAACATTTGTGGAAAAATGAGGCATAGATTTAGATTCTTACATCAAGATAGAAAATATTGCCAGATATTGCTTTAAGATTCCAACATAAAAACTAATGAAACTTTTTTTTTTTTTTTTTTAAATTACCTTTGTGCCGCAAGCATTTTTTTAATGTGGGGTTTTTCTAGGGCATGTGGATTTCATAATTGATATGATTTCTTTTTTCCAAGCGAAGAATTTTAAAGCCACGTGTTATCAGGTATTGATCAAAGGACCCCAAAGTATAATGACTAGAAACATAGAGCTTTTTTGAATATTTCTTTCTGCAATAAAGCTTTGATGATAGTTATGAAAGTAGCGTGTCATAAGTTTATTTCATTCGACATGTATCTGCAATACTTACTATTGGAAGATACTATCTGTAGGGCTAATTCTAAATATATTATCAAGTGTTGAATTTTTTCCCCATATGAGAATATTTCCTTGCATGTTTGAAGGAATAGGTATACAGTGTGGAAGTGAAATAACTCTCCAGATTGAAAGGAATGTTAGGGTACTCTTACAGGAATAGAAAACCTATATTACATTTCGTGATTAAATGAACCGATAATTAGAAAATTAAGTTGGAATTATCAGCAGTCTGGCAACATTGCTGCTAACACAGTCTTCTTTCTTCTCGTCATACAGATGTAAGAGGTCAACGAACTCAGTTCTGACTTTGTAGGCAAGCCTCCCTCTCTCGCTGCGATGTTGTAATCTCCTCGTATTGTTCATGACTTGAAATTAGTTGTTTTTAAATTAAATTTACACGAAAACCGTCCACGCTATTGAAATACGTCAGAAGGATAAATAATGCTTTATTAGATTTTCTATCAATATGGACAAAAATAAACGATCCTACTAGCAATAATTACCGAATAAGAGGGTGTCAAACATTTGGGGAAAAAATATTTTTTTCTGAGAAAACTATGAACTTTCCACCAATATGGTATTATACTTTCTTGTTACATATAACGTGAGCTATTTATTCACTCTGAAAATCTGCAAGGTTATTTCACTTTCACTCTGTATTATGGCCATAAAGAACACTTCTTTTATAATTCAGTGTCATAATGAGGAATACTTTCGTTACCCAATAATACATGTAAACTACAAATGTGACGCATATTTACGCTTTTAAATTATGTCAAATAAAAACCCAAAACAACATTTTCACAGCCTGCGTATGATAAGGGACGTATTCAGAGGAGAGCAGAGGGGCACATGTTTCACTTCACACAATACTGTATGTTACCTGTAGACATTTGCATAGTTTATTCTGCAGATGAGGGAGTTGAACATTGCTTTGTGGAATATTTTTTTAAATTAAATTTTGTTAGTCATTTTCTTCGTAATTTTTCTAGTTTTATTTAGACATTTTAATGTGTAATACTTAAGTGTGTATAACTTAAATCATTCATTATTTTGTTTGTTCTGTTAAGGGGAGGCAGAGGTGAAATTTTCGAACAAAACTGAAGAAAAAATGAAAATTTGGTTTTTTCCATTTTTATTTTCTTTATTTTCATATTCCGATGTTAGTTTTTGATTTTGTGCCCTTTAAAAGTATGAAATTAAAACCAAAATAACTGTATTACTATATTATTCCCATAATAAACTAATACTTATCATTACTTATATACCTTGTCTGAACATACAGATAAAAAGAAATATTGAAAATTTCTTACAATATGGTGCATGGAGCATTTTATATCAAACGATATAAAGTTTTATATAATTATTAATATTTACAGAACTATTGTACTTAGAAAGTTGAAACTTGGTATGTCCATTACTAGTAACATACTTAGTATCCATGATCAATTTCAAACAAATCTGATAAATTTTGTGGATTTTGAAATATTCACCTCTGCCTCCCCTTAAATACCTCAGAATTTAGTTTACTTTATATTTTTTTTGTTTTTGGAAACATTCATAATTTTTATTACAATTTTTTTTTCCCTTGTTAATTTTGTTACATAGATTAAAACCTAGTTTGTCCTATGTTGTATTGTTGAATGTTTCGAAATATTTTATTTCCTATTTTCACTTTAATATTCAAATAAAGCTGCATAAACATTTTTTGCATATATTTGTTTCAATATCTCTCTTAAGAAGAAACTGCAAACCTTGATCCACCTTTCCATGAAACTTTTGTAATTAGATCAACAGGGATAAGAAACAATAGGGCCTACTTTAAAAAGTGTTATGAAAACTCAAAATGGTTGCTATAATTATACGTCTACATTTTATTATTATTATTATTATTATTATTATTATTATTATTATTATTATTACTACTCTTACTCTGCAGGTTGTACAATGTTACCACATCTTTCTCTGCCCATTTACAGTAGTTTATCTTCAGTCTCCAGTTGTTTCTTTCCAATCTCTCTCTGTTAATCCTCTCATCATTGCGCCAATTCTTTGTAACCAAGTAATTTGGGCTTGCTTCTTTTCCATCTTCTTGGTGTATACCATTCCATAACTTCTTTTGGTAACCTACCCTCTTTCATTCTCTTGACATGTCCATAAGATTTCATTTGTTTTGTTTTAATATCCAAAAGAGACCCAGTTATATTCATTTTTTGTTTAAATATTGTATTCTTAGTTTTGCCCTTCCTAGAAATCCTAGCTGACCATTGCCAAAAATTCATTTCTTTTAAGTTTAATTTTGCTACATTGATTTTAAATTTCATGTTTCTGTTGCATTAGTAATTGAAGAGTGTGATTCTAAAACTCGCACAATTCATTTGACCATTTCTATGATTTAAACATATATGTGTATATGATTATGTTTCAGCCCTCTATAATATTTTAAACATGTTTTCTTTCAAAACAAGGGCAAACCTTGTCTAAAAGTTTGTGTTATTGTGCATGTCACTTGAAAACTTGATCAGTCAGTAGAATTGTGAATACAAAAGTTAGCCCAGTTCTTTAATAAAAATGGACTGAACACATTTTAGAATTACACTCTCCAATTGTACTTTTAATTACTGTAAGATAAATATGAGTCTTTATTTTAGAAGTCATGGCCCAATCCCACAAAACACTGTAGTTTTGATGTAGCTGCTCGTCCTTTGCTGTTAGCTATAAAAATTATTTTAATCAATCAAACCCAAAGGACATTATGGAACACGTCGATTCCATATCAATTTCACAAAACACTTCCACTCTGTACCTTCTTTTACTAGTTCCTCCCGTTGGTAATTCCCATTTCAATGCATTTCTTCTGAATTTCATCTTTCCATCTACTTCCCAGTGGCCTTGTGTTATTAAAGGTGTTCATATATATTTTTGTGCTGCTAAAAATTATTTTAAGTTACTAAAATTCAAGTTCTCCTTTAAAAAACATCAGTCGAAGTTGTAGAAGCTATGAAAGTAATTTCACTTATGATAAATGTATATTTTATATTATTCAAGTCATTAATGTCTTTTGTTTTTATATTACAGCTTGAGCATGGAAAGAAATACAAATCTGATGTTGAAGACAAGTTTCGGATGAAGATCTTCATGGAAAATAGACATAAAGTAGCAAAACATAATGCAGCATATGAGCAGGGCGTCCATAAATTCAAGCTTGGCATGAACAAATATGGAGACATGGTGATCACTTCATTACAATTTTAATGTATTTTCAATAATGAAAAATACGTATATGCATACTGACGCACCCAAGCTCTTATTCTATGTCTACATGCTCTCCCTCCCCTCCCCTATTCCCCTCTACCTTCCACTCCCGCCCCCTTCTCCCTTCTTCCTCCTTTCCGCATTTCCTTCTTCCTTTCCCATCAACACATCCTCACACTTCATATCTTCCCTCTTCTGTCCTTTCCTCTCTTTGCATATGCTCTCTTATTCTCTTATGCACTATTCACATTTTCACAAGTAGAGGATTATTGAACTGTTCGTACCTTACTTGATGCAAATCAAGGAGGAAAAGAAAAGCCTGTAAAGGAATAGAAAATGTTAGCTCACTTCGGCAAGTGATTTTTTTAAATTTATTTTAGAAAAGTAAATGCATATATTTTGAGTTTGTTGTAAAATCTAAAATGAATTCAAAATTTCTTATGCATACAACAGTTTTTCTACTTACATCAAGAGTATTTACGAAAGTGGTTATGATTCATGTGTCGTGATTCTGAAAAAAAAAAACCTGTTTGATGTTCGTATGTAATGTTAATTGCTAAATTGTGTATGAAAGTTTCGGAACAATTTTTTAATACGATACACTAATACGTATATTGCAGAATTGATTCATTACAGTTCTTATTCTTTTTTATGGCGAACTTAAATTAATAGCAATAAAATCAAGATTTTACTTAAAGAAATATATATGAATAATTTCATAATGATTTGTCAAAATAGGCTGAATAACTTTTATAATGTAGAGTTCCTTATTAAAAGTTACATGTTGAAGAATTTTGTATATGGAATGAGAATGTTTACTTGCATTCTGTAACACTCTACATTCTGTTTCCTGCCAAAACAATTAGGACATTTACCAGACCTCTGAAACAACAATTGATATGCTTATATGAAATTAATTCCTTGCAGCTCCCTCATGAGTTCACACATATTATGAATGGTTTCAACAAAATGCAGAAGAAACAAAATAAGATACTGCAGGGAGCAACTTTCATCACTCCAGCAAATGTTGAATTGCCTCGCACTGTTGACTGGCGTGATGATGGAGCTGTGACACCTATCAAGGATCAGGGACAATGTGGCTCATGCTGGGCTTTCAGCTCTGTGAGTAATATTTCCTGTCAATAATATTAAGTTACTTAATTTAATACTTCACTAGCTGTTTTTATTTAATAATTTTTTCCAATTAAAAAAGTAATGCCTTTTTTTTTTTTTCTTTATTGGTAAAATTTTCTGCTCCTAACTTGATAAGGAATGCTAGTCTCCAGTTATAATTCAATTAATTTGTTGTTTACTATACTTGCGAATAAATACATACTTCACAAACTCTGGGCATTTTTTCTGTTAAGTATTTCACAAATGTTGCAAATTGGTTTGCAGTAAGAAGCATATCAATGACCTAGATCTAATGCCATGTATGTGATCTTTCCAAAATTTTCTGGAGAGACATGCTCTTTCATCGTATGATGACGCAGAATATCTGCATGGAAATATCATATGTACTTCGGTACATTGAAATAATATATGATATGCGTAAATCACGAAGTGATTTAAGACTGCGCTTATTCCATCGGATCCCGGCCAACTAGTCACTCATAACGAGTGCACCTCACCACATGTGTGGACTTCGGTCCTATGTTCATAGACATCTATGACGTAGTGCAGAGGGCGGCCACTAGAGGGAACCCAAGAGTTGGAACTCAATCAGAGACAATTCTGTCCGACGTTGGGGTTGTATCCGGTGTGGCTTAGTGGATAAAGCATCAGCACGTAGAGCTGAAAACCCGGGTTCAAATCCCGGCGCCGGAGAGAATTTTTCTCCGTTCCATTACTCTTTCATCGTATGATGACGCAGAATATCTGCATGGAAATATCATGTGTATTTCGGTACATTGAAATAATATATAAAAACTACTTAATATTTATACATTCTATCTAGTTGAACTACTGAAAAGCACAATAATTAGTAAGAATACTATAGTAATACCTACAGTGGGTTTATGACAATGGCGTAAGAGTATCTGAGCATGTGCTATCTTTCTGTCGATAATCCATATACTATTACTAGACCTATGTTTTGGATATCATTTTTGCGTTGTTTATCGACATTTATACTTTGTCCTCGTTGTTTTGCAACAGGATCATAGTAACAAAAGTTGAAATTGCTAATAAAATAAGTTTTTAGATACCGAAATTCATGGACTTGCCACAATTTTCATTCCTACAGAATATTCTCATAAAAAATTTTAAAAAGAATTGTGTGAAAGGTTAAACGCTGAATAAAAACTTACAACAGAAGACAAACCATGTCATTTGAGGAATACAATATAAAGTAATGAACTTGATACGTATTTAATATGCACTAATTTTCACTACATCTACAAAATGCTGCTATTGTTTTGGCTGTGTATTGAAAGATTACGTCATTGGAATTTGTTTACGTATGTACTTGACATGTTGCAATAGGTCTAGTTTATGAACATTACAGTTCTGGGGTATTGCATAGCAAGGAAGTAATAATGAGAATCAGAAAGTTCATGACCTCATTTTTTAATGTTTTCATCAATTGCGTGTAACAATGTTACACCTGAAGTTTTCACGCAGCTGTTAGAATCTTACAATCCTTTTAGTGATCTGCTTTATTTCATGTTTATAGCCAGGTAGTCTTCTTTTCTCTAACATAGAATTAGCTGCTTTTAATAAAATTACTATAAATATAAGATTCTCTATCTGTATTGAGGTATAATAAATGTCCTATAATCTCAATGCTGAATAGTATAGAGCAGAGACACACAAACTTTCTCATATATAGGCCAGTAACTAATGAAGGGATTAATTGCAGGCTATATTACATAATGCTTACACTAAAGATAATGCCTCAAAATAAAGTTAGAAGTATAAGTCTTATTTTTAGTAAATATTACGCAGAAAAGAAATGTTGGTAGCTGTGATGTAGAATGTGCATGGACTTTAAGAACTTTGACACATAATTAAAATATTATGTGTCAAAGTTCTTAAAGTCCATGCACATTCTACATCACAGCTACCAACATTTCTTTTCTGCGTAATATTTACTAAAATATTTTAATCTTCATATCTGAATTCCCAACTACCAGTGTAGCTCAGTTGACCAAGATGTTTGCCTGCCAATCCAAAGTTGCGTTCAGGTGTGGGTTTGATTCCTGCTTAGGTTGATTACCTAGTTGGGTTTTTCCGAAGTTTTCCCTAATCATAAGGCAAATGTCAGGTAATTATGGCGAATCCTTGGCCTCATCTCGCCAGATATCTCGCTGTCATCAATTCCATCGACACTAAATAAATCGTTAAATAACCATAATTAAAAAATCTTAATTCCACCAATTTTCATAGGAACATTTACAGAATAGCTCATTGAGTTTTTTTGAAGTTAGTCTCGATACATATTATGAAGAATGTTTCATTACGTACTCAGTAAAGACTGTATCTTGTATATGTACGATGTTCTGAAATGACTTACATTTAACAATAAAATTGTTTTCATTGTACAAATAAGAATTCATGTTTTACTTACAGACTGGAGCACTTGAAGGCCAACACTTCAGAAAGACTGGAAAGCTTGTTTCTCTGAGTGAACAGAATCTGATTGATTGCTCAACTATTGAAGGCAATGAAGGTTGTAATGGTGGAATAATGGATCAGGCTTTCCAATATGTGAAGGACAATGGCGGAATTGACACTGAAGTTTCATATCCTTACGAAGCTGAGGTAATAATGACTAGGCCTATATACAGGGTGTAAGCAATACAAACTGCCAGAAAAATACTAGTGATAAAGCATAAATTGCTGAACTGAAGAGTCTAATAAAATTTTCCTGTAATTAAAATGTTATGAGTCTAAAGTTTTTCGAAATAGTAGGCTGCCATTACTTACTTTGGTCCGCCACATAGTCTACATTGCAACTGTGGTAATATCCTTGTTTACTAATCAGGGTACTCTGTTGTGATGTTGTAGTGATGTTAGCGTGTGTTGGACAGAAGGTCATTGGCAATGACGTTCACATTTACTCGAAGAGTAAATATTAGACTATTATCAATCCCAAAAACATGGTATTTTAGAAATTAAAAACAAAAATGGAAAAAAAAAATCACTACACACGTTAAGTAGACCTAGATGTATAGTGTGTGTAATTTTGGCAGTTTGTATCATTTACATCCTGAATATACAGGGTAGAAGTGAAATAACCTTCAGCAGATTATCAGAGTGAATAGTTCATGTTGTAGGTAACAAAACATTGTAACATCATATTAGTGTAAAGTTTAGTTTTTTAGAATTCCCCCCCTCCCCCAAATGTTTAACACACACTTATTCTGTAACTATTGCGAGTAGGATCGTGATTTTTGTCCATATCGATAGAAAATCTAATAATCATTTATCCCTCTGATGTATTTCAATAACATGGACAGTTTTCGTGTAAATTTAATTTGAAAACCACAAATTTCAAGCCACTGAACGATGTGAAAAGATTGCAATGTTGTGTGTGTGTGCGTGCGCGTGCGCCAGACTGCTGAAACATCCAATTTAATTTTCTAATTAATCGTGCATTTAATCACAAAACGTAATATACTAGGGCATTTGATCAGTAATGGCATCAATGCTGTAAATCAGTGCTCCCTGGTGATCATTGAAATGTTGTACTGCAAAATATAGCAGCAGTTGTTTCATAAATTGCAATATTGAGTCTCGAAATGGCTGTATTTTGTAAATTCAGTGGCTGTTTCTAATTTGTAGTAAACATACAGCCCTAAAGATGTGAACAAAGGTGCTTCATAAAAAATCCAAGTTGCAAGAGAAAAACATGGTTTAGTGTATTACAAGAAGCCTGTGGGAGAGAAGTCCTACCAAAATGAACTATTGCAAGTTGGGTGGAAGCGAGGCATTCGCTTTCAATCAAGAGTTGACATCCAAAAGCTTTAGATTGATCATTGAGGGAGAGATACAGAAATGCTGCTGCAGCTGGAGTCTGCTGTCTCCCGAGAATGTGGCAATGTATTGTTGACATGGCAGGAGACTATATTTGAAGTATATGTCAAAAGTAACACTAAATAAATTTAGTGTGAAACAGTAACTATGTTGCCATTGCTTTTCAAATGGTCTAATACAGGGCTGGGCAGCAAGAGCGGATTCTACTCTCTCACGGGGAGCCATATGATTTCTCTTCATCCCCTTTCTTCCCTGCCGAACACCGTGCAGCGTTGATTTAGTGACGGATGAATATTAATCGTCCCCGTTTAGAGTCTAGTTCCGCTCCCAATGCCCAGCCCTGGTCTAGTAGGTTTTCTATTCATTTAAATGTACCTTATCGTCCCTTTCAATCAGACCTTTATAATTCAGATAGCTTTTGTGAAAAATTCATGCATGTATAATGGGAGGGAAGGTTTACAACTACTGAACATTAATCCTTTCTTATCTGTGTATAGTCATCTAACCAAAGGGGGTAAAAGCATAAACTAAAAGTGGAGCAGAAAATATAAATAATAAATTTCTCTTAGGAAATCAGTTTTCCTTCGATACAAACCATACCACTTCACATGTTAGTTTAGTGCGCATAATAAAAAGTGATAAAAAAAAAGTAGTTGAAAGTGATTTGCACTAAATCACCAATGTGTGTTTTTGATTTCAAATAAAGACCCATTAATTTTGTATTAAAAATTGTCATGTGCATTTTTCCAAAACCATATTCTTCATATCATGGGCACTAAAAATGTGTATTCCTGTGAATAATTCAAAACCAATTTATTGCAATTCCACAATACTTGCTCCAAATAGTCTATAGTGAAATGGATTATTCTTTTTTCACATTACAGTACCCAAAAACATAATGCAACTCCAAGTAAATGAAGGAAAACCAAGTTTCTGTATTATAAGAGTGTACTGTGATTTAAGAAATATTATAGTTTTCACCAACCTTAGTCTCACTGACATCACTCTCCAGACACATAGCTGACCCAAAATATAACTATAAATTATATGGTGCATGTCAATTAAATTATGCAGCATTGTCACGGTTTCTTCCTCAAGCATCTGAGTCTCATTTTGAATTAGCTTAGTTTCTGGAGTGAGATAAGTACTATGTTTTATTTTTAAAATAGATTTGTTATAGGCATCCAACAAGGGAAAACTCAGTGTGCAGAAACCAGTGGGCATGACTGTCTCGTGCAGATGACTTATCCTCCCGTTACCAGCATGCTCTTACACCTATTGCAGGGGGGGGGGGGTAAGAGGGGTATAGCATGCACGTCACGAGAAGTCTGAGCTGAGTTTTGCTTGTAGGGTACTTATAGTAGTTCTCTCCTGCAAGTGCCATATCAGTCATTACATAATCATATTATTGCAATCTGAGGTATCACTAGCCCTCCGCATCAGGCAGTACAAAAGAGTTGTGGCAACATTGGATTTGGAATTATAGAGACATATGCAACAATTTTTGAGCAAAAAACAAAATATATATCATATATTTCATAAGTCTGCAATAAAATATTGAACATCGATTTCTTTGAGGACTGTATCTCATCTTCTCAGCTGAAATATATGGTAAATACGTATATTTCGTTTCTCTGTAGATAATTATATTTTCTTTTGCTGATTTATTGTATGGACAATCCTCTTGATGTATTGAGCAGAATACTGATAAATAATATACAATCCATTATAGTCTCCAGTTAGTAATTTCTTCTAACAAATGTGAGGAACTTGGATTGGAGAAGTTGCCTGCTGCACCATTAGCAAGAATTATGGTGTGGTCAGTATGTTTTGCAGAGATTGAGTCTTGTGCGACTGGTATTGATGACAGTGATAACTTTAACTTAAGATTTATGGATGTGCAATATGAAAGAGTGTGATCCAGGTTTTCATGCTTATTGCACCATACAGTAGATAAATGGTGAAATTGGTGTAGATGTGACTCTGTGACCTCTTTGGTGTTTGTTAAAAATGTTTGAATATGTTGTGGTAAAGTTTTGTAAATTTTCAGGTCATTTGGTTTCTTTTCTATGGCCTGTAAAATTTTGCTTTGTCAGAAGATATCCAATTGTTGAACCATAGATTTGTAAAATGTGTCAATTGAAGCAAAGACACTGGATAAAAATAGTATTTGCAATGGTCTTGGTTGCAAAATGTGGTGCCTGTTTCGAAAGTTAACTTCATTTCCATATATACCATAATGGCCCTCATGTCCTATTATTAGGGTTTTCGTTATCCATCTGTATAAATGTGAAGATAGTGCTTAATAAATACTTAACGAAAATTGATCTATAAATACTTACGAAAATTCATCTGATTTTTTCCTAGGAGATCACATTTCTGTTAATGATCACCTATCTATAGTTGTTTCACTGTTTCCTTTCTACATTTAGGCTTTGAAAAATTCACGTTATTTTAGAACTTACTTCTCCACTTGTACAGTATGAAATGCTTGTCATTAATTTTGTTCTAGGACGATAAATGCAGGTACAACCCTAAAACTTCAGGAGCCACAGATGCTGGTTTTGTGGACATTGAGCATGGTAGTGAACGCAAATTGAAGGAAGCAGTTGCTACAGTTGGACCTGTTTCTGTTGCTATTGACGCAAGTCATGAATCATTTCAGCTGTATCGTGAAGGTAAGTGTAACTTTCATTAGGTTTGGTTTGGTCATCTCAGTTTAGTTATACTATTATTTTCATTTTATCTGAAATATTAAAACCACACACACTCAGATATCAAGAAAGTAGAAGTATTGTACATACAACATGACCGTTTATTTTTTCACTTAGTTCACGACATTAACTGCCATGTTGGAACTATGATCAGAAATGAAACTTGTTTTTATCCTGAGATCTGACTTAGTTTATTTGTAATGGATTTTTTTTTTTTTTTTTTTTGCGCGTATGTTATCAAATGCTTGGGTCTGGCAATGAAGTCATTAGCTCTCTTGCTTTCCAGTATCTCTCTTGTCATCTTTATCTTTTGAGCATATATATAATCGTTTTTTAAGTGGGCACCAGTTTTTTTTTATATGCTATGGTCGTTACATAACCCACTCATTCAAAAACTTCCAGTATGAGCGGAGGACCACACCTGTCGTTGGTCAATGGATTCCTCTAACCTAGCCAGGAGATCTTTATCAGTTCTACCAGCTACCCTTGCAATCGCCACTTGCAGGTTATTTTTATACAGTGACAGGCCAGCATATTTGGTGAAATAGCATTTCCCTTATTTCTGGTGTTTTGGTTACACTGCTGTTGTTTGGTTCCCAGAGTCTAGTTTGAAGAAATAGGTTGTACCACGAGTAGGTGAGGATGGGATTCAGATAGGATAGGTTAATGAATGATTATGTATTGAATGATTATCTATTAAACTTAAACTCACAATTGGTTTATTTCTTATAAAAGATGTACAGTGTACCTTATCATTTCTTTAAAAGTAACTGCTGAAATTGGAAGAAGCAACAGGTGGTTACTTACTAATAGTTGGCACCATTGATTTAGGTCGCAGATATAGGAGAATTGAAGGAAAACTGCTCAGGTCTCATGGTTATAGAAGCCCTCCTGACAATATATCCATTATATTATCACAGTAGCTTACCCAGCATTTGTGTACTTAAAAGTTCATCAAATTGGATATATTTTTATAAATATACAGTCTATAAAGTCTGTAAAGAAGAGCAATAAGGAAGAAAATAATTGAATTGGTATTAATGGCATCATAATTTTGTGCCATTTTTTTCAAGCATTTAAAGCAACGTAACATTGCTGTTAGACTAAAATTTGTAATTTCATATTCATACAGTACTTCCTGAATAAATTGGTTCAGTGTAAAAGTACTCTTGTCAAAGAATTTCAGACAGGTGGTGGTACTTACGGTTCAAAGGATGCTGAAAACTTGCATCACTGAGAAAACCCTGAAGTCGATCTTTTGCAAAAATTACAATAGTTATCTCTAGGTAGCCCAATTTCTTTAGGTATTGAAAAAGCTTTTTGAATAACTCATTTAAGAGTATTCATTTATTTCAAATAATGAAAAACTAAAAATAGTGCGTGATGTATATTGAACCAGTTGGCTTCATTGTTCTAGTTATATTGCACTTATCCTTTGTATCTAAGGTACAAGGTTCAGTTCTAGCCTCAGACAGCAGTCTTTTATTTGAAAAAACTCCTAAATAATGTTATATTCAGATGAGGATATAAAGCCATTATCCTCAGGTAATTTATTTACTGCCTGTATAAAGTTACTGAAGTCAGATACTGAAAACCACCAAAACTGTGTTAAAAATTAGATTTTTATTCTATGAAAATAAAACTGTGAAATTCACAAGGGAATGGAGTGTGTCACAATACTTGTTTTCAGTTGTTAAATTTGTTTCTTTGGTAACCTCTATTTCAAAACATAACTACTGTGTGCTTGCATTATATTTAAATGAGTATCTGTACTTCTGAATGCACACAATCTGAATTATATCATAAACTTATTCATAGTACTACATGATGTGAACAATACCATTTGGCATGTTTTCATGTTACTTCTGTAATATAACCGTATTTCTTTGAAGAAAATGTAGAAGGTTATAGAATGACAGGAATGAATATTGGTCAGCATTATTTGGTAATTCCATTACCACATAATCTTAAAGCATTCTCATTTTCTTTTGGAGGGAGGAGGCAGAACTACTACATCTCACACTTATTCTTAAAGCATTCTAGTCACGACATTTTTCTTTGGGAAGGAGGGTGACAGAACTACTACATAGCTCACTAGCCAGTAAAAGATTACTGAAAAACCCGTTAGAAAATCACAAGCAGGCATTTTTTTCTCTAACATCATGCTTGCATTATCTCAAAATATAAACTGACTTTGGGGAGATTATCTAACAATTTTTTTTTCATATATTGAAGAATTGAAGTGATTGATAGATATTATGTTGTGAATGAAGTAGTTTTTTATGTAAGAAATTCAAAATCTCGCTTATTCACCTTTCTCTCTCTCTCTCTCTCTCTCTCTCTCTCTCTCTCTCTCAATATATTGGTATGAGCAGCACAACTTCGAAACTAGTAACAAATGAGTCAGGACCAGTGCAGAAGAGAGTGTGACTTCACTGTCAAGTATTCGACATTGTTCAGTTATGTTAGCATTTGAAAAACACTGATAAAATCTAATAATTTTACCAAATGACTTAGTCTGTGATCACGGTAATATCAATGATAATATACCAAAATAAGAGTTAAATTAGTACTGTTTGGACCTTTGTAAGATTTCGATGAACTCACTGAAAATTTAAGATCTGTTGGATAAGGGCCTAATCATTAAGGTAATTTTGGTTTTATAACATGTGTTGTTGGATTTCTCTGTCACTTAAATCTGAAAGAATATGCTAATTGAGTTTGTGTTGATATTTAATTTCTCCAACATTTTGGAGTTGCTTATAGGGTCCATGCTTGGTGTAGTATCTCTGGAGGTTGGCCAAGCATAATCGTTTAAAGTGAATCTTGCAAACTGAAGGTTATACAGCACAGTCGAAAAGTATGAACTCTATAAATAGTTACAAATATTTGGTAATTCTGTATGGTTGAAGAAGTCCAAAATCTTCTCAATCTATCACCATGAAAGCATGAAATCCCATCTCATGATTTAAACATTATCAGCGCAGTAGTTACGTGGTATGGAGAAAGTGTTGCAGTTATTGAATTGTCAACTTTTTAATATTGATTGATTTATTTTAGGTGTATATTACGAACCACAGTGTAATAGCACAAATCTCGACCATGGTGTGCTTGTTGTTGGATATGGCACTGATGAAGAAACAGGCGAAGATTATTGGTTGGTTAAGAATTCCTGGGGATTATCTTGGGGCAAGAATGGTTATGTGATGATGGCTCGCAATCGTGACAACAATTGTGGTATTGCCACTCTAGCAAGTTATCCATTGGTGTGATTACTGTGGTATTTATAGGTGATGAATATTATTGTAATCTTGAATCATATGTGACGAACAAAATTACTGTAACCATGAATCAAGAATTACTAAGATTAAGACTTGAGTTTTGATATCAGATTTTGAAGTATATTGATACATCTTTAAGTTCATCTGTACTTACTGTGCTGACAATTGTGTGATCAAGATTTTAGTTGGTACGGTACAAGTGCAGAGTAAATGGTTGTTTTATTTTTCCTATTTGTATAATGTTCCTTAATAAATAATACAAAAGATACAAATACGAAGTGTAATTGAATCTGTTATTTCGAAACATAACATGTGATATTTTCATGCATGTTAACTTTTTTTCAACTAGTGCTTTTTACCCATTCCTATAACATCAGAAAATAAGTCGCATATTTCATCTATAGAAATGAATAAGAAACTGAGTTTTAGTTTGATTAATATAATAAATGCTGCTGAAGTAGTTTGTGCAGAACTGAACATGTTATGTTTTCGAAATAACAGATTAAATTAGTTTTTAAGGATTTAGTATTCATATCCTGATGTTTCATAAGTGATTTAATAGTTGATTTCTTGGAAATTTCCCCTATTCTTAATAGATGTATTACCTGTTAGGATTTTTCAACCTTGCTATCTTTTTTCGTCTCTTAATAGGCCTATCTAACTTCATTAAGGTTGGAGTTTTTCGTATTTTCTGGGGTAACCTGTCGTTGCTTTTTCAGTTCTATTTATAATTAGTTTTTGTCACATGTATAATGTAATACTTAAGATAATTTTTAACATCCTTCAATTTATTCAGTCTTACGCAACTTTCCTCTATTCTTGTCCTTGTTTTACATCACTGACTGGATACTTAGTCTGTTCTATTCTCAGAATCATCTTGCTACTGCAGGTCTTTCAATATCCTGTCTTACAGCAGGTTAATAGAGGAAAACTTAATTTATATCATGTTTTTTATGTGAGAAAACTGTATGACTGAAATGACATTTAACAACATCTGAAATAACGTTTTAAGACCATATGGAAAGCACAAGTTAAGTCAGTTGAGGAGCTAACATTCTAAATGTGCTAAGTGCCAAAAACAGCTTTCTGAGAAATCGATGAATACACTGCAAAATGTATGTTGAGATGCCTACAACACTGTCTTTTGCTGCACAAATGATTTGCTTACAGTGGAGCTACTACAAAGACAATTAAGTATGATATTGTCATATGGATGTTCCTCCCTTAGATGGGAAAAAGTTAAATTTGAAGAAATTGGCACTTAGCACATTTAGGATGTTAGGTCTTCAATTTAGAAAAATGTTTACAAGATAAATTTAGAATATCATAGATAAACCATCTTTGAGTTTAAGAGTTCTGTACTCAAATTCAAGACTCATGTTCTTGAAGAATGTAAAATTTGTAGGAAATCATAGCTGTTTAGAACCAAAGCTGGTTGATATATTACATTTGAAATTCCAATCCAGAAAATTTTACAAAATTGATTTACCTTGTTTTGTTCTTCATTTAATAATGTATGGTTACTTTATCACGTCAAAAAAAAAAAAAAAAAAAAAAAAA
Organism: Periplaneta americana; assembly: GCF_040183065.1. NCBI lineage: Eukaryota > Metazoa > Arthropoda > Insecta > Blattodea > Blattidae > Periplaneta > Periplaneta americana. Next base: position 58,589,524 of record NC_091125.1, on the reverse strand, counting down.
AGTGGACTGTGTTGCTGACACTATAGTGGACTTTTCCTGGGTTTCTTGTTGCACGTTATTGGTTTAAGCACGTTTTCCTCAGTTTTGACTTGGGTGAATCTGCCATTCTAATGCTATCTTACACTAATTTTCGAATAAAATTTTACATGCTCACAACACCTACCCGAAACTTCTGATTGAACATCATTATTCATTCGATAAAATAGGTTTACTTAGCAAGCATATGCTGCTTATTGCATCTAAATCAGACTGTGTGATCACAGTTCCTTCTTGAAGTTGACCGTTTGCCTGAAATTGTACTCAAGATATGCAACACCTGGTAAACCTAGTCGTGTAATGGGGATATGCCCCACATGTGATACCTAATTGAACGAAATCCATCAGGAACTTCTTATTGTACAAATGCTTCAAACTCCTACCAAATTTCATTACAGGGTCATTCCATGAAAAGGAATCTTGATAAAAATAATATACTATTATTAATTCTGTAATAAAGTAGATTATATTACACGAATTGAAAACAAAAGTATTTATTTTTATTTTTATTGACTTCATACATAGTTGAAGTTGGTAGTATGTGTACAATGGATTTGTATTAGGAAAAGTCAAATTGGCACACCTATCTAACCTCTAAAACTTCAAAATTGTGTACTATACACATGCTGTTGTTCACTGTTTGAATTCCCCACTCAATCAAAAAATTGTAAGTTTCTTTCCTATTATAGCATTTAATAAGTTAGTATGTATTAGTGACATACACGTAACAAAAAAAGTGATTGAGTTAAATTTATTACTAACCTAAAATAAAATTAATAAGTTTGATAAAATTGGCAGAAGTAAAGCTAGGAATGAGTTCATCATTCCCAAAAATAATGTAATGTCAATTAAACTTTCAAATGTTTGTTTATCATTTTCTGTCACACTTGTAACAAATAAGTCCAGAAGGAATGCAGTTGGCCTAGCTATCTAGGTCTTTGAAATGATGTATGTTTTTGAGACGTGTAGAAAAGGTTCAGTTTAGGATAAGCTGAATTCTTTCTTCTTTAAATTATAAATCAGCTTGATCAATGTTACATTTTGAATGGAGTTCTCTAGTATTCTATAAATTTAGTTTACAACTCTAAGCATAAGTCTAAAGTTCTTTATTAATAGCAGTAGGCTCCTTGCAGAGTAGGTAAAGTAGATTTATTCAATACAGTTCCAGCAATAATGAACTTCTCGTGGATGTGTGCAGATGCCTCCTGTAAAAAAGTCTCTGCTTGGAGAAAGACGATAATGACTGATTCTGACTTGAAAGAAAGAAAAAGGGATAAAGAAACAAAAAAAAAATGAATTGATATCAGATTCTAAAGTTAAGACAAGAGCAAGAGGCAATGCTTGCCAGAAGAATTGTTGGAAAAGGAAGAAAAAATCTTGCTGCAAGGTGTTGTCATGAAATTAACATCGGAAATTTCACCTGTACTTAATTAAAAAATAAGTTTCAAAACCTATTTCTGACTTCATTTATACGGTACCTAGGTTTTGTTGTAAAATAAAGCCGTTTTTCCTGCATATTGCACACCTAATTCAGTACCTTGTTACACCCGTAATAAATTCATATCTAAAAGAATTATAATCCAAAAGTAATTCAAGATTATGGAAATGTACCTCATTAACTGTACATTTTTAAAAAGATAGTGACATAATTCACAGTTATTCATTTAAATGTTTAAGGTCACAAATGGGGCGCTCAGAGCACAAGGGAATCAAGTCACAAAAATAAACTTTTCAGAAAATTAGACTTAGACTTTTATGTACAGTTACTTACCCATTAAAGGTGAGTGTGATTTTTTTAAACATCTACACCGTTGCAAAGATTGTGAGGACATGATTCTTTTGTGCTCTGAAAGTAGCCTCATCTAAGATATGTACAGACGAAATATCTCCCAATTGACCAAAAATGGACTTGATTCCCTTGTGCTCTGGACGCCCCAAATTTGTCTGAAAAATGTCACATCCGTAACCAAGGTTTAAAGTTGAATTAATTTGTTATGATTTTTCTAAATCTATTTGTTGGAGGTGTTTGCTCTTTTTGAGAAGATGACATTCCGATAATTGGTGTGCTGAAATAAACATTGTATATTAGATTAAGCTTAATTTTAAAATCAAAAGAATTGAGTGCAAAAATGTCATACCCATAACCTTGGAATGGCTTTAAACCAACTTTTCTAGCATACATCCCTTCGGCAGACAAAATTATAAGACATCACGTCAAAAATCTATTTTGGACTGCTTGTTTCTATGGAATAAACCATGCCCTCAAATTGTGATAATTGTTCATAATTTGTTCAGTTCTGTCATGATGCATGAAGACATGTTCCTCTATTTTCTCGTTCTTACATTACCTGATTTAGAGCAAAAGTGATATAGAATGACGTTTTGTATCTATATCACACTAACTCAACAAATTCAACTCTAAAAGATCTAACAGTAAGTAATGACATTTGAAGAAACTGTCGCTTTGTCTGGATTTCGACCACTATGAATACAAAGAAAATGTTATTTAATAATGAGGTGGATATTTTCGTGATTTGCTAAATACAATTTCTTTTTTTCTTCGAAGAGAGCTGTAAGTTCCGTGATGAATTTCTGGTGCAAGTCGTCGATCTGTTCTTGTGTAGGGTTAAGAATTTTCTCCATTGGCAGTGGTTTCCCAACTGAAAAAAAAAAATATTCAATTTCAATATACTGTATATTAAACAGCTATACCTATCATGTATAAAGAATCGATGAAAAGAGACATTCAATCCAGGTTCTTAGTTATATGACAGAAATGAAGCAGTTCAAACCTTTGAATCTATAATAATCTTAAGAATTGAAAATAAAGAGAAGATGATAACTAGGATGACGAGTCTCGGTGAACATCTTGTATTGAATCACAAGTGACGAGCACAGTGCAGTCCCATCATGGAGAATGCCAAGTGCTGTAGAATGGACATAAATATCTGCCCACAGCAAGAATCAAACTACAGACTACTTGGTGGGGAAAACATAGGCTATTCATGGACTATGGTGAATGGAATGTTATTTTACCATAACACAATATTTAGAGACTAATAGGAATTATTCATATGTAGATATGTAGCATTCTTTTTATAAGAAAGATCGTACCGTCGAACTGCTTAACATAGTCTATCCTCTACTGCATTAATACTTATACCCTACTATGTTGTTCTAAAAAAATTTGAATTGTTCCAGTATGAACTTAAAATAGTCTGGCACCAGGGACACACATGATAATGATTATTATTATCATCATCATAGTGATGATAGAAAAAAAGTCTACCTAGGGGTGTATGTATATCAACCAACTCTGTCTTGCACTCTGCTACTTACTTTGTTCCAAACATCAAAGTATTATATCCTAATGAGGTACCTTTAAGGTGGACTGCATACCAGTACGATACAATGCAAATCTTGGACAGACATAACAATGGGTTGTACAATATAGGAGCCACCAGCATGGTCTCAGGGTAGCTAGTGGTAAGTGATACTCGTGATCCCAGTCATTCTTGGCCATGTGTTCGAAACCTGCTTTGACCGATTATTACTGATCGAGGTTTTCCTCTTGAGATTTTCTCAAACAGTATGAATGTCGATAATCCCTCAAGGAATCCTCGGACTGATTTTGCCAAATTAAAATATCGCTATCACCAATCTCATTGATGCTTAATAACCTCTCAGGTGAAACATTGTCATTAAGTGATAAAAAAAAAAAGATGGATTTATTAAGAATTCATGATGCTGAGGCTACTTGTACTGCATGTGTAAACAGAAACGAGGCAGATTTATTCATGCACTAGTATTGCTAATCAGTATTCACCCAGACAGTTCTGCTTGAAGTTCTGGTTCTGCTTTCCAATCGAATTTACAGTGTGTCTGATGAAGACACAATTCTAAACGTTTTGAAACAAATTATAATAAACACATTTTAATTAAAACGAACCTGTTCTAAAAGTAAATATGGGCTCAATTTTTAATCTGTTTTATTATTGTAACAATATATAATTGTAATTATCGGTAGGTCTGTTATAATTATGTATTTTTGTAAAATACTTTTTCATATTATCTTGGATCATGTTGCAACATGGCGCAGTTGAGGCCATTGATACCTAAAGAGAATTTCAATTGATTGACTTATTGTTGAGAGCTTGTTGGAAACAAAAAGTCTCTCTTCGTGGTAAGTTGTTTGTTTTTTAAATTGGTTATTTAACGACGCTGTATCAAATATTGGGTTATTTAACGTCGATGGAATTGATGATAGCGAGATGAGGCCGAGAATTCGCTAAAGATTACCGTACATTTTCCTTATGGTTGGGGAAAACCCTCTGCAAAATCCCAACCAGGTAATTGGCCCAAACGGGAATCCACGCCCGAGAGCAGTTCTAGATCAGCAGGCAAATGGCGGTGGTCTGTGGTGAATTGTTACATTTATATTTTGTGAAGTGGTGTGGTGACAAAGGTAGCCTAAAATATGGCAGGATATATACTACAACGAAAGTGCGCATTTAATGACATTTGGCTGAAGAATAAGAAATTCGCGAACCGGCTGTCAAAGAACGGTGGTAAAATCGGGTTTTATAAAATTATTCTCGTGAGTTTTTCTGTAAAGTTAGAGTGCGTGTAAATGGGAGGATAAAGCGTCTCAATAGTTCAAATTCTCATGTTAATAAAAAGCGTGGTGTACTAACAAGTTCTATAGTTTTAATGTACGTATTTTATATAAATGGAAAACAGAAACAAGAAATAGTCTTCAATTAGGATTGGGTTCTGTCAGTCATATAAGTTTTGAAAATTCATCTGCATAATATTCAGGTTTGGGACCGATTCACCACGCTATTATTTTTTGTGAAAGGTGTCCGGCTGTAGTTAAAGTTAGCAACTCTGTCGTATATAATATATATGCACTGTAAACTAGATTTCCTCGATAATAATTGAATATAATTACTGTACATTCATTTACCTATTATTATCGAGGGACTCTACTTTAAACTGAGCTTTTCTTTTCTACATAAATGTCCAAAGGTAGTAAAACACGCAAGAATTGCGTAACTAAAGTCTTCAATTGCATTTTTGGGTACTTTCATTACATTTTACTAAATGCAGCGTGGTCACAGAGTACCTAAATCAAAGATTGAAGTGACCATGTGAAGGCACAGACTAGAATGGGCTGTTTCGACAAGTAGACCAGACACACTCCTTATTTCTGTGAGCGACGGAAACGTAAAGAAACGTTGAGTTTGAACCGCCAATGTTTCTGTATTACAGAACAACGCTGAAGTCACTTACAGCTAACAAGCACGGTGTAATAACATACAAGTAAGTGTACAAGAAGCTTTGGAAGATCGCAGTTTTTCTGGTCTTTATTAATTACAATCAAATTTACTTGCAGAATATGCCCGAGGAGTTATATATTTCGCATACGGTCCTAATGTAAGGAAGTAAACAGAGATGTATGTGATGGGGTTAGGTGAAAGTAACGTGCTATGCGTAAGTTATGTGCCTACGTAAATTAAATGCAATGTGTTGAAAAATAACAGTAAAGTATATACTGTAATTCTTTCACAAAACATTTAATGTTTACGTAAACACAGCGCATCTGTTGTTGCAAGTTGCCGTTGTACGAATTTGTCATTGAATTGTGTGTAGGTCTATATCAAGTTATCGTGGTTAAGTTGTAGTGTTGCACAACGGTCAGTGTTTTCTTTCTTTCTTTTTTTTTTTTTAAGAAAATGCATTAAACTTGTACATTGTGTTCAACAATAACAGTGAATAGTTCATAGAACTTTAATGGACGTAAACAGTGTCATTTGTGCTATAACGGAGCAGTGATAAGATTAATTTGTGTTTGAAGTGTTGTGTATACTTCCATACGTACAGTAGAAGAGGTTAGTGGTCAAATGACATCTTACACAACGAAAATAAGTTAAATTATTTACTTAATATGCCGTTGAAAGAACGTGATCATGGACATGTATAACTTCAATCACAGAGTTATCCACAAATTCGGCCAGATGGAGAACAGAAGTTAGGATTTTCTCTTCAAGCAGCCTGGTAAGGACTATTTTCCTTTATAATGGGTATAATTGCATTGTTTGTTATTGTCTGGTTCTGCTATAACTATAAGTACCGGTAACTTACATTAATCTAACTGCATCTATGTGCGAACTTCTTCCTGCCACAGAAATTTAACCTTTTCTATAAAATATGCAACACTTTAGTTACTTATGCTCCCTCAGTAGAGGTCTATACAAATATTTACATTACATTTTCAACGTATTCTTATGATTGACATATCGTAATGTCAGCCTGTTTACACTCTAACAGAAAAGTACAGTATGTGCCCAGGACTTCTATAGACAAAAGATGGAGGCTTGATTGATGTTTACTACCTAATTATCTAATACTCGTCAACCTGTTCTACAGTAAAAGACCACCACTGGTGTACAGATATTCCAACTTTCAGGTATAGGCCTATGTAAAATTTGGATACGTAATGACTTTATGGTGCCTGTAACAAGATAGTACCGGTACATAGATCTTGGCCCGATTTTATGATGCCTGTAACAAATAATACATAGGTCTTGGCCCCAATGATCTGATGGATACTAATTGTCACGATGAAATATCCTCATCAGGTCATCACTTTAAAAGCAACAATGTGTTGTGCCACGTATCGCATTGTTCATGTACCCTGCTCCACGGGACGCATGGAAGGTAACCAATTTTCTCTGACCCCGAGAATTTCTTTTGAAATGATCTGTGTGAGATCGTGTCGAATAAAATTGATGGTTTGTGTAATTGTAGTCAAAATACGGCTACAATGTGTGCAGAATGAACGCTGCATCGTTTGTTTGAAATCCGTCTAGTCCATGCAACAATTACATCACATGGATTCCATATGAACATCAAGGGAGTCCCGCCATGTTTCCATGTACTGTATTGTATGAATTACTTCTAAAAATTATTACATAGGCTAAGAAATTCCGATGAGTATGGAAAACCCTCGATATCAATATGTACAAATGAATTGTATCAAGAAATAACTTTAGTAATCTCCTGGTAAACAAACTGAAATTAAACTATTTAAATTAAGGGAACTATCTTTTGTTTGTGAATATGTAGAGGATACAAAGGCCTAGTACGCTTTGGTCTATCGGCTAGATTCTCTCTTTTTATATCACGATGAAATTTCCCACGTAGCTTTAAGGGTCTAGTTTTTTTATAAGTTGAAAATGGCACTGAGTATCTCACTGGTTGTGTCTAAGAATTTTATGTAGGGTAAAACATCTTGTTTACACTACTTTGAAATTGAGTCTTTCTATAAATGTATGGAATAATTCCACAGATTACAAATGAAGAGTACAGGGGAAAAACCTGGTAAGTTCACGTTTTATTGTTTTTACAGGAGAGCAAATTAAAAATTTCAAGGCCCATTAGGGTACAGTCTCTTGTCTTTGGGTTATCATTCTTCAAATTTCTGTGGACCAATGAGCTTGTTATTTTGTACAGTTAAACTACACAAATATACACTATATAAACTATTAAATGACATCTAAAACAAAAAATCGATAATTTTGGACTTATCACGTTTTTTCCTGTGTCCTTCAAATAGAAGTTCTTGAATAGAATTGTATTTTTCAGTTTAATGAAATAATATAACTTAGAAGTTTTGTATATTATTAAATATACCGGTAGATACTACGTTATTAGTTAATAGAAGTGACATAATTTGAAAGTGTTTACGTTCCAATAAAATATAAATGACACTCGGGAGGAAATTAAACGCAGAATAAATATGGGAAATGCCTGTTATTATTCGGTTGAGAAGCTCTTATCATCCAGTCTGCTGTCCAAAAATCTGAAAGTTAGAATTTATAAAACAGTTATATTACCGGTTCTTCTGTATGGCTGTGAAACTTGGACTCTCACTCTGAGAGAGGAACATAGGTTTAGGGTGTTTGAGAATAAGGTGCTTAGGAAAATATTTGGGGCTAAGTGGGATGAAGTTACAGGAGAATGGAAAAAGTTACACAACACAGAACTGCACGTATTGTATTGTTCACCTGACATAATTAGGAACATTAAATCCAGACGTTTGAGATGGGCAGGGCATGTAGCACGTATGGGCGAATCCAGAAATGCATATAGAGTGTTAGTTGGGAGACCGGAGGGAAAAAGACCTTTAGTAAGGCCGAGACGTAGATGGGAGGATAATATTAAAATGGATTTGAGAGAGGTGGGATATGATGATAGAGACTGGATTAATCTTGCACAGGATAGGGACCGCTGGCGGGGTTATGTGAGGGCGGCAATGAACCTTCGGGTTCCTTAAAAGCCATTTGTAACTAAGTACCTAAGTAAGTTACGTTCCAATAATTGACAGCAAGCATTTTATCGATTTTGATCGTAAGATGAACAGTAAGCGTAATCAGTACCAGTACTACGTAATAAATAATAGTAGAATGATGGACGGCTTGGGAATAAAGAAAGTTCCTTTCTAGTAAATACAGAGTTAGGATTCACCGGCGTGGTCTCGGGGTAACGAGTGTGATTCGTAATCCCGGTCGTATTTTTCCGTGGGTTCGAGTCCCGTTTGCCTGGTTTGGGTTTTTCCTGACATTAGTATGTTTTTTTTTATTAATTCGATTTAGAATTTTTTTTAGCAATTGATTAAATTATATTTTTTCTGTATTTATTTACTTTATCGATACCGTTCCTTTCCACTATTTCTCCATTTCTTCGTGTGACATTCATCCAGCTATGCTTTAGACTACCCCTCAGTCTCCGGAGCTCCTTATCTTTCGTAAATTTCATTGTTTTCATTCGCGACGTATTTTGTATATCCTTGGCTTTGAGCGTCGTCAGATTGAATTGTGTTTCTTTCCTCTTTGTTATTTCACTTTTCCTCCTTCATTTTCCCACGGCGCGTTTTCTGTGATGGATTGCATGCTGGGAGTACTGTAGCAGTTCAACGTGCTTGCTTGCTGAAAATCCTGCTCATTGCTGGCTGCTTTGGTAACGAGACCTATTACCCATGGCCGTATTTAAACATTCGCATTGGGCCCGGGGAAATTTACCACATATTTTGTCGCCCCCTTTCTTTAATCGATTCTTTGCAATGTAAACAGTCAACAGGGTCATTACTTTGAAAATTCTAAATCATGTGTACTCACAAGCAAACATTGTGATGGGGACATAAAAAAGTTAAATTTTTTTCTTCCAGCATGTTAATAATGTCACTTGACCGCAATTAAGAGGCCGTCCAGAAAGTGATTTTCCCCTTGGACAGTTTACAAAAAAAAAAAAAAAAAGCACAATTGCATGTAAATATTGATTGAAACAGATACAGCAATTGTTGCGCTATTTGTTGACATACCTCCCACTGCAATTCTCATGCCATGGACTCAATTTTTGTATACTTCTTTCGTAGAAGTCAGCCGCCTGGGATCGGAACCAGACAGCCCTCTGCACCTTTCTAGCGATCCCACAATATGACAAAATGTCTCAATTCCGGTGGGAAATATGTTGAAAAATCATTTACTGGCGAAGAATTGTTCGTGTTGTCTACTGTACCCTTATGATTTGACTCAACAATATTATCATTTATCACTTAAACCAGAAGCAGTAGACACAGAAGTACAGGTTGTTGGGCCGAACTTTTCGAATCCGTTTTCTTAAAATAAATCTAATTTTGGAATTCTTTGATTAATTCATTGTTCCGAATAGTCATTTTGTTTTTTGCATTGCGCACCACTTAATTTAACTCTAATGGTCCCTCTTTCATAATTAACAATCACTAACTCACATACCAACTGATCAACCTACCAGGCCACCATCACTCCGCATGTGCAACTGCAAAGAAACGTAACGTAAATAGTTCAACAGCGGGCTCTGTGCAGTTTGGGAAATGAGTAAGGATGTTTTGATTCACAATATTGTTTGATCGGGTATGCTATATTAAACCCTAAGTACATGGCCAGTAACTGTCTGTCAATCCCTTTCCATTATTTTTAACCTAATTCCGTACAAATATCACAGTCTTAATGAATGCTACACGTTTATTGTTTTGAGAATGAGAACGACACTGCGCGCCGTTTCACAGATGAATTGGTAATCGATCTTTGTTCCTAGCAAAAGTATTCTTTATTCGTTTTGGACTTGTTCGAATGTCGTATCACGATATATATTTTTTTTTCGTAAAGAATTACAAAATAAAAATTTATGTACGATTTTAAAGTGTTTTTTCCCCCTCATTCATAACTAAACCGCGGGAGTGCGGGCCCTTTACCGTCAAGGTATGTATGACTGGAGCGTTCCGTGGCGAGTGTACTGAACTCCCAGGTAAGCAACTCACTGTGCGTGCTTCAGACGTACAGTCTCGGGTATATGAATTGCATACATACAATAATCATACATTTCGTACTTACCTAATTGATGCGATATCGACGGAATCTTTTTCTTTACAATAATGAATTACAATGTACAACTATGTACATACGTAGATTGTCAAAGGAGAAACTTCATCGTTTATCAGTTAGAATATGTGTGTACTGCGAAAAGCTTCTTTAGACATCGCATGAGGTTAATGGAGCGTACGTGAAAAGGTTTACATTGTCATTTAAGTTTTTGTCCTGATTTTTCACCTAACTGTTCAACACTGCATAGCCATTATTTTTTTATTATACTACCTAATTTGTCATTTACCTTATCAGGACACAATCCTTGGGGTACCTTGTTAATTGTTTCCGATACTCTCTCAATTAATTTAATACACCCGGAAATTTGTAGACCAGACATTTCCAGTTGAGTTATAACTTGTGGCAAATTTCCGTAATTGGTCTTTATGAATTGTAGATTTTGGTGCATATTTTCTGAAATCAGGGATTTTGCTGTTGTAATGGCAGCTGAATCTTTGCCATCTAAATCATGAATAACTAGTTTGAATTTATTGTAATGTTCTGCGAAATATAAGGCAAGCCAGGTGCCCCATCTTGTAATTACGGATTAAGGTGGAAGGGGGAGATCTGGTGCAATTTCTCGAAATTTTAATATTCTTGAAGGGGCTTTGAGATTTTTTTTTCACATACGCTATAAAACAGTTCACATCGCTATATAGCCTAAAGCACGAATAGCTTCAGCAACTCTATGCAGTTCGTGCGCCAGACAAGTTAAATGCACCATGTTGGAATACCGCTCTGCTTTAATAATATATGAAGCTTCATCAGTGACGAAAAGAAGTACATTATCATATTTAATCTTTTCCGTATATAAAAGGCGCATAGCCTTATACAAAATTGGACAATAGTTGCATGGTTTACCTTTTCCAATTTCTCTGAAGTTAGCACAAATTTTTTCCCTGCACAGTTCTCGAAATGTATACCGACCACCACATTTGCCACATATCTACCACTTAAGTCTGTAGACTCATCAACTGAAACCCATAAATTTCCTGATCGTTTACGCTTTCTCGAATTTTGCCAATCGTATTCTGGTACGAAATTGGTAAATATTCTTTACGTATTGTTGCTTCTTCTGGGATATGTTAATTTGTATATTTTCCAGAAATGATCTAAAGTGGAGATTGCCCAAAGTTCTGAATGGAATGTTTGTGTGTACCAACATGTCACATGGGCCTAAGTCTACATTGAATTGTGACCAACTATTTGAACTCGACTTGTTCTTATTTGCGTTCAACATTTTCCTTGTGTCTTTTACTATTACAGTGTCTTTCAAAATAGTAACTTCTTAGTTCGTAATAATCTGAAATTACACACGACACGTACAACACTTTCTTCTATAATAGCCTAAATATTGTTGTTTTAGGCATTGTAATATGTGTCATTTCACATACGCAACTCTTCAGTATGACAGCTAACAAACTCTGAATGTTTCGGGTTCGATGCACGGAACAGTACGGGGAAAGGCGAGAGACACTTACGTCATACTCTATACCCGTCTGCATAGTTAACTGCAATCGCCGTGTTAGGGCCTGCACTCCCGCGGTCTATTCATAACAAAATTCGCAAGTGTTTCGCATGCCCTTCGGGCAAAAAGTGCCGCCCTCTTCCCATTGGTAAATATGGGTCTGCCTTACCTATTTTTCCTAAAGATGGGACATGACATTAGCGCTGCAATCGGGAAAACCACTGAATATCACATAGCGTGGAAGGCCTGTTGTTATGGTAACAATGGTTGAGTCCACACCTGTGGAGTAACGGTTAGCGCGTCTAGCCGCGAAACCAGGTGGCCCGGGTTTGATTCCCGGTCGGGGCAAGTTACCTGGTTGAGGTTTTTTCCGGGGTTTTCCCTCAACCCAATATGAGCAAATGCTGGGTAACTTTCGGTGTTGGACCCCGGACTCATTTCACCGGCATTATCACCTTCATCTCATTCAGACGCTAAATAACCTAAGCTGTTGATAAAGCGTTGTAAAATAACCAACTAAAATAAAAAAAACAATGGTTGAGTTACTATGATGTACAGAAGTAGGCTACATAATATGGAGTTTCAGTGCAGTAATTCTGCGTTTTCATATGGTGAAGAACCGGTAGAACGGAGAAAAATTCTCTCCGGCACGTGCTGGCGCTTTATCCATTAAGCCACACCGGATTCAAGTTCCGATGCCGGATTGATTCCCTCTCAGTTTAAGTTATACCTTCTGGGAACCAGAGGGGAACACAGGTGGCCACAATCCTCGATTAATTATTCTGTGACCAAACACACTTTGCAATTCATGCATAGAATTCGCAGCGATGTGCGCTGTAGCTGAATCCTGCTGAAACCAGTCACTCAATCGTTCATTTTTGTTAGTTGCGGAAAAAAATTATTTAAAATTGAAGTTACATAAACGTTTGAATCAACTGTTATGTCGAAAAATATGGGACCGATAATTCTACTCGCACTCACTGCACACCAAACCCCAACCTTTGCAGCGTGGTGAGTAACTTCATGATTAATATGGGGATTTTCGGTAGCCCAGTATCTATTGTTCTGAGTAGATAGGTGACCGTGAAGATGAAGCCACGTTAAAAGTGAGTCCACGTCGCCATTATGAACGGACTGCACAAATCAATTGCAATAATTAACCCTACTTACAGGATCTTGTGGTTGTAAACCATGAACTACAGTTACTCTGTACGGCTTAAGTTTCAGAAGTTTCGTTGCTACAAAAGCTGACGTTTTGGAAATGTTAACCTCTTGTGCTAAACGTCGCAGTGATTTGCGGGGTGAGTGCTCTAACCGGGCCCCTACTTAATCAAGCTTCTCTTCTGTCAGTATACGACGTTGTTGAAAACGTTTCTTGTTCAAAAAAGATCCTGTACCTCTGACTTTATTGACAAGGTCATGAATAGTTGACCTGCTAGGAATTCAAACACCTGCCGCTCAAACGTCAGACCCAACTCTCGTTGGAAAGATAATACTTTCGCTCATATTGTTAACTGTGCTTTTGCATTGTGAATTAGCTTCAAGAATAGATTCCTAGTTTCCGAGTCGCTCGATAAGTTTACTATGGTCCGTCCCAGGATTCTGTAGAGTAGAAATATGAAATAAGACCTCTCCGCAAGTGGTATGTGGGAGGACAGGACCAATGGCCGCTCTGAGCGGAGACATTGGTTGAACGAAGCTACCAATCGCTTGCAGGAATGGGATCATTTCTATCTGAACACTCTACCATGAGATTTTACCCCTTAGCGGCCTCGAGCTGATGCTGCCCGCAATACACTCCGGCACAGATGTACTCCTCCCCTATATGGATCAAGTCTCTACAGATACCTGGACGGACCATATAATTTCTTGTTTTAGCTTACATTGTAAATTATTCATCTTACCTACGACGATCATTTCTCGACGATATGGCAATGGCCCACTGCCGTAAGCAATTATAGGAGCAACTGTTGTTTTCTTTCTGATGAATTCTTGGAATCTTCTAAACCGTGATCCCTCAGGAAAATCCACCTGGGAATAAATATTTTGTTCTCCGAAACAGATGACAGGTACCAGTGGAGTTCTATTTAGAAATGAATATCATTAAATTAATACATAGCCTTTTTCATTATACACAACAATTCAAATAACTACAATATTATTTAAATAATTGAGGCGTTCCGTAAGAGAAGGGCGAGCCCGCCAAGGGTCGAATTTTGTGTTTTTTACTCCTCGGAATATTTAAGACACATAGGCTATCTGCAACTTAAGCCTGGCAGACGTTGGCGGGCTCTCCCTTACTACATCGAAATTATCATTGTTTGTAAGGTTGAAGAAACTGCGTAGTCTGTGAGAGGTTCATAATATTCATATTACTCTGTACGAGAAGGACGAATACGCCACTCCGCCTGAAGGCGCGCGCCATTAATTGTCTCAGTGTTGTAACCACACAGACGAGTACAACCGTAGTGAATAATTGCATGTATTTATGGACATTGCAATAGTATGAGCAGGACGAATGTACGATTCACCTTTGTTCCTTTTAACCTTATACGTTTATCCATTTTCCGACATGCCTCTGACGTTTCCTACAATAACCAGATATGCCTGGTTGATTATCACTGTCACTGTTACTCATACCAGGACGAATAGTATTATGAATAAATTTGAATAAGGAACAAAAAAAAAAGTTTCCTTCCCAGGCAGGATTCGACCCACGAAAGTCTTAGTTACCAGTCTATCGTGCTCTGAGTGAACAAGGATCTGAAATCAGCTACAAGGGTCGGTCCGGTTTTTTTGTCACTTCTGTACATTTTTTAAGCTCGTAGGTCTATATTGAATCCAAACTTCAAATACCGTACTAGGTTACGTATCCGAACCTACCCAACTTTTAAGTACTTTAAACTTTGTTATTAATGAATACTATTGGTTCTACTTACCCATGTTTCAACGCCAGCTTTACAAAACCTTTACGTTGTTTCAGAAAAATTGTGTACTGTCCAGGACGACTATAAAATGCTTCGGAAGCCCCTCCTACAGCAATCACTGTCAACGTTTTTGGTTTGCTTAGTATATTGCTGATAGCTTTCGGAGATGCTGGACAAATACCTGAAAAGATAACTTAAATTAAAGTTACAATAAAAAGCTATTTTATTGTTATTTTTAATTACAATAACGCTTGCGTCCCTTAGTTTTGTCAAATGTTTATGTACGAGTACCGGTACTGTTGTAAACACTTGTGTCTATGTATGTACGTTTGTATTTATTCACACTGCAAATGGTTAAATACCCGGTGGCAGTGGTAACTAATTAAACTTAATAATGGCAATGAATAATAAACATAATAATAAATCAAATTAATAATAAGTTAATAATAATACTAATAATAATAAATAATAATAATAATAATAATAATAATAATAATAATAATAATAATAATAATAATAGTGTAATAATATTAACAAGGAGCATCCTAAATTAAATGAGCCACGCTCACTTAAAATAACATTTAAAGTAAATCTAATTTGTATCTTAATCCTAAGTTCGAACTAAAACCCACGAGTATATGTTCATACATGCACAAGTACCTTTCAGCACTACACTCATTTCGCTGTCAACTCATCCACTGCACTGGGACTACGACACATTTCACTGATATCATCCTGATTTCACTATCACTTCAAAAACATTTCACTTATCAAATACACTATAAACTACAGGGACATCATTTTATTTTTACTTGAATTTTTATTGTACCTGCGTTTCTGAATGTACTTGACTTCCACCCCTTCACTAATGTTCTTGCTCCCGTCAGCCACACGAACTTACGGCCGCTGTTGCATTCGAAGTCTGCTAGCAGTGAAGTAAAGAGTACAAAGTGTAGTGTGTTTCAGAAATGTGTGCGTTTTCCTTAGAAGGAAGAGCCTATATTACTGAAGCTTATTTCCAGGGGCAGGTATTTATGGAGATTAATTTTATCATTTGTGTTTTTTAATATTAGTGTCGACGGAGATTGTTGGAGATTGATTTGTACTTTTGGCGGAGATTAATGGAAATTTTGGAAAATACAGTTATTTTGAAATTGGAGTATTAACACGGTATGAATATTACTTTCCAAATAATTAACATTAAAGGTTCATTGGATTCTGGTAAAGGTGCGGTATGGCCGATAGACAATATTTGTTGGATTGAGACTGTATTTAACACACATTCATTAAAAACGAAAAAAAAAAAAAAAAAAAAAAAAAACTTGCAGCCCTCAAATTAATACTTTCAAATTATTAGTGAAATATTGAATTCTCCGTCTTTTGAGTTCACTAATGTAATCAGAACACCTGGAATACCATGTAATATAGCCTACTTGAATGTGCAACAAATTCAAATGAAAAAGAAATGTCCGAAAAAAGAACTCAGGATATGAAATTCGCTATAAAACGACACAATAATAATAATTCGCGAATGTGTTCATATTTCGCTATTAGAACTTTATTTCGCGATTTTTTGTGATTGTTTTATACGCATATTATTAATCAGAATCACTTAATTCGTGAAGCTTAGTAAAAATATATTGTATATCTGTTATGTTGTGATTTTCGCGATCTCTGTAAATACCCGCCCCTGCTTATTTCGCGCAGGTACGGTGTGTAACATGACTGAATAACTTTATCTGTATGGACTGAGCAGAAGTGAAGATTAAGTTACCGAAAGTACGGTAATATGCTGAATAAAGTAGCCATTATGTATTGATTAAAACCGCCTGAAGAGTTGAGTTTGTAAAAAAAAAAAAATGTTACTACTCTACTGTATTTTGATAAAATACCGTAAAAGTAACCTAATGATCAAACTCAAAATCCTAATATCGTATTTCCCTGTAACATAAAAGGATACGCTACTTTTCTCTCCTCCTATAGCTAGTAAAATAATTTGTTTACATATTGCACTAGTAACACCAAACTCCTGTAATGGGAGGGGGTAACAGTGTTTCCGAGTATAGCCAGGTTAATGTCAAAAATGTTGGTAAAAATAAAGTGATGTCCCTGTATAAAATTTCACCGACACAAACGCACTTCACTGACATAACACACTTCTTCACTGATACAGCACTTCAAATAACAAAACATCAATTAGGTACACCTTTTAAATAGTGTGCATAATATACTACCGTTTATTAGTAAAGTCCTTAAGCCTATTTTTAAATACATTTTTGGTTATTGGTAAAGTCTTTAGTAAGTCTGCAGTAAAGCATTCCAGTCCCTGATAGTACGATTGAGAAAAGAAAACTTTCCAGTGTCGGTCCTCTGTCTTCTTTCCCTCAATTTATGTGAGTGGTCATTTCTTGAAGAGTAATTTGGCGGCTGCAACCTATTTTTTAGTTCTCTCCAAGCAGGCTCACCTCTGTATGTTTTGAACATTGCGCATAATCGAATTCCCGTTCTCCTGTCCGTGAGTTTGTCCCATTTTAATGTTAAATTATTACGACAACGCTTGAGAGCCCGTTTTTTAATATTTTCTAATGTCTTAATATGTTCTAATTTTTAAGGATCCCAACAAGCATATTCCATTACTGGACGAACTAGTGACTTATATGCAATCTCTTTGGATTTATCAGAACTTTTTCTTAGTACCTCATCACTAGGGACGACACTTTGTCCCAGTTCTCCACGAGGTTCACTGGTACTGGTGTATAGAGTACCTGTGTTTACTAGTTGATAGCAGCAGTCCAGCGACAGCACGCGACTGTTTGCTGGTATAGATCGGCGGAACGAAAATGCAACTTTTCTACAGGTTACCACTGCCGTATAGTATGTATGCGCGTAACATATGCCTTGATTAGTTACAAGTTTACAATATTACTTACACATATTTACAACAAA
The DNA here is from genome assembly GCF_040183065.1 of Periplaneta americana. Lineage (NCBI taxonomy): Eukaryota > Metazoa > Arthropoda > Insecta > Blattodea > Blattidae > Periplaneta > Periplaneta americana. The sequence goes on along the minus strand of NC_091125.1, from coordinate 58,571,684 downwards.
CACGAGTTAGTCAAATTACACACAAGTATTTGCAATCGAGTTACGTACATTATTCTGATACAAATTGTAGTTCGTTACAATATACTGTATAACAATGTGCATTTTTAAGTGTGAAAAAGAGAAATTCCTTTTGTTTTCACTAAAAATATGCTTGTACTGCGAGAAAGTTTGCTCAACATCGCACGATGTTATACATAGGTGCATCTCAAAAAGATTAACAATAGTTGCACTGTTTACTTTTACTAGTATTTCCGATGTCAACAAAAATTTCTTTCCTGGTTCATTGGAGGACATCACTCCTACAACAACGTGAGCTACTTATCGTCCCACAGCATCCGATGTCTCACCTATAGATACAAATATTTTGTTACTACCTATAGCTGTCCGAATGGGATCAGAGTTTTTTAATATACAGACGATAAATAGATTGTACGCATTGATGTTATACTAGGCAGTTTTCTAGACGTGTATTTTTCCATAAACCGCTGAAAATGTGGATTACTGAACTTGTGTATTGGACTATTCGCCGATACCATCATCTCGCACAAATCATTATAAAACTCAAAGTTTGTAAACCGAGCAGATGAGAGAAATAACGGGAAACGTTCACTATGCTTTTTCGTTTCACATTGCTTTTGCAAATCTTAACGAACCTTTAGTTCTGTTTTGCACACTTTACAGCTTATATTATTGCCCTCCACACTAATATACTCACTTCCAAACGCAGTTGCAATTGCATTCAGTTTAGACTCTTGTCTGACTACATTGTATTATGTTTACATTACTGCACATAGAGCCACGATCACAACCACCTTGCCATTAAGTGACAACGGCACCAGTAGTACTGTAGGAACTGTAGGTAAGCCACTACAATGAAATACAAGTAGACAGCGGCAGAGAGCAACATAGGTTCGAATCCTAAACAAATCAAACGTACGTACGGTCGTGCTTCGGTGCAGCACACACAGGTTGCCCTTTCCTTTCACAGTGCAGTACCTTCGAACCCATGGCCTCCGTGACGTCAATATAGGCAAGCAATAACCAACCTAAAATCCGTCCATGATGGGACAAAGTGTCGTCCCTGCTCATCACAAAGTGTAACGCTCTCCATGCTTTTCCAGCTGTGTCAGTAACGTGTTCCTCCCAGCCGAGATCGCTGCTAAAAGTTATTCCTAGGTATTTACATTTGTTAACTTCCGGAATGGTTTCACCCCCTAACGTATACGATGCGATCATTTTATTTTTTTTTTTCTTGTAAAGATGACGGCTTTGCTCTTTAGAGAATATATTTTCATCTTGTTGACCATTTCCCAATCGTTTATTCTATTGAGGTCATTCTGAAGAAGAGTAGTATCTTCATAACTTTTTATTTCCGTGTATACAAGACAATCATCCGCAAATAAGCAAACCCTGGACAAGATGTTAACTGGCAGATCATTTACAAGAGCCAGGAATAGAAGGGGCCCCGTGGGACTCCGGAAGTAATTTCTATTGGGTTCGATAATTCCTCCCCCACCCGTACTCTCTGATTGCGACAAGTTAAAAATTCCTTGATCCACTGGAGTACTTTGAAGTCAATCACTGTTGATTGTAGTTTAACCAACAATATGTCGTGTGGGACTACATCGAATGCGCGTGAAAAGTCAATAATCACTGCATCTACTTGGCTATTTGAATTTATTCCGCCTGCTAAATCCTGACATACAGTTACTAATTGGCTCTCACATGAGTAACCCCCCTCCCCCGAAACCCATGACAATTATGTAACCAATTTGAATCATTTCAATGCTGCCTTAGATATGCTGAAATCAAGTGTTTTATCTGTTTGCAAACCACAGAGGTGAGGCTGACTGGTCTGTAATTTTTTGTAATCTATGAGGTTGTACCAAAAATCATGAATATATTTATGACAGATTGAAAAGAAGTCCACAGGAATATACTATTTATGAGAGAAGTGTATTTAATTTTCTGTATTACTCCACAAATGTCCTAAATTTTGTCACTTTTATTCAATCCAAATATAATATATCGGCATCCAATAGTAAGCATTGAAAATCCGATCGTTGTTGTTTTAGTCAACTGTCCGAAGACAGGTTTGAACCTCATAAGTAATACCAATAAGGCATCACTCTTAAGGCAACTAAGCCAGGAGTTAATGGGGTAGGGTTGTCAGTTCCTTTCCCCCATCCGATCGTTAGAGAAGTTTATTGTTATCACTTATCAGTGTAGCCTTTGAGTATTTTTACATTGGTCAAATAAATAATTTTATTTATTCTACTGCATGATATGAAAGTCCGGAGAAGGAGAAAATCGGTATGACTAAGGTAACACATAGCCTACTTAGCCTACTTTCTCCTTATACATGTTAATTCGTTTCTTTCGCTATGTTGTAAATGATATTACTATTTGTAGTGTTTCTTTAACCCTTGATACAAAACGTACATTACGATTCCAAGTAAGAAGATATACATTCGTTTTCTGAATTGCACACAACATTCATATTTTGTAATTTCTACGTAAAATATTTTACTTCCTTATAGATTTTACAGTAGGCCTACGGTGTGATAAAGGGCTATTCAAGAGTCACGAAATGCTTTAAAAATCCTGTAATTTTGTTAAAAATAAAGTTTATGGAAAAAAATAATAGTTTTATTCATAAAAAAATGGGTTCATTTTCACAGAAGCTTCTGCTTTAATTGTTTTACTACTATTGCTGTGGCAAATTAATTAAACAGTAACACAATCTATTCTCGATTAAGTTAATGCGTTTGTCTTTTTTGCAAATCCATATCATAGTATAATCGTTTTTGCCTCTACAATTGCGAATTGACCTTCTTCAGTATTACTACCTAAGTCTTAAATGTAATTGAATTTCTTACAATACACAGACAAGATTCATAACTCTGAAATTCTGAATGAATTGAGGTCTGGACCCTGGAATATATCGTCATTGCAGAAGCTTGTAAAAAATTGAAGTGGCGGGTTTCGTGGCAGACGAAACTTTGTAAAAACAATGTGAATGCTGTGATGGTTTGACAAGAATCCGGAAATAGACAATATTCAGAATATGGAACATGCAGTGTGAATCGAGTTGCAGAGGATCTATTCGAATGTACCTCTAAAGATAGATTATTGTTCTCACGTAACTGGCTATATTAGCATTAAACCCTTGTGAAACAAAAATTAAATACTTTTGCGGAAATTCTGTCAACATAACGAAGAGAGTTTAGAAGTGACATAAGATCCTAGAGCGAAACTGTAAGGAACGTAGACTTCCACCCCATTCCATACTGCGCGCCAAAAAGTAGAAGACATTCTTTGTGACGGGTGTAACGAAAAAAGTGGACAAAATTTCAGCTATGAATTCCTCATATGTCGCTATAGGAGAGAAAATGATATCAACATAAGTGCGGAAATAATTTCTGATTAGGGCTTGCAAGTATGATCTAGTGCACTCCAATACGTTTATTTGCTGGGATTATTATGATGCATTCTGTTTACATTTCCTTAAATGTTACTGTTCAAGTTGTCCCCTCCTGCCTAAATACACGCCGCAGCTCGTCGTCTCTTCGGGCCGTATTCATAGACATTCTTAGCGCTGGCTTCCGGTGGATAATCAGCGAACTAACGTTTTTCGTGTTCATGAACCTGTGTTAGCGATATGATATGAATCCTGTACAAGTAACCAGTCGATAGCTCGTAGCACGGGCTAGCAAAATGTCTATGCATAGCACCCTTCGAGATCCGAACATGTTTGACCCCCACGCTCAGCAGATCCCGACCCATTGCATTGTTGACATACTGTATATTAAGTCAACTGCCATTATTACAAGGAGCGCACTCAATTGAGTGACTTGATGGCCGAGATTCAAGAGTATTGTGCACTGTTGGGCGAAGAATCTAAGTAAAAATTAATAACTATTGTTACCATAACATATATTCTGTAGGACCGAAAATTAATCTTTACTTGGATTCTTCGCCCAACAGTGCTTAATACGCACTGTGGAATCCCGGCCACCAAGTCACTCAATTGAGTGCGCTCCTTGTATAATGGCAGTTGACTTAATATATGTCAACATATATGAGCCGTTCAGAGCAGAAGTGGTGTAAGTCAAAATTGGATAATGAGGTTTAAAGTAAAAAAAATCTGTAAAATACAGCGCAAAGTAGCAATTAATATGTCCTTCGTGCTATCCACTGACTACTAATAGTTTAAATAAATTGAATATTAATTGCTACTTTGCGCTGTGTCTTACTTTAACCCTCATTACCCATTTTTTACTTACACCACTTCTGCTCTCAACGCCTCATATGTCGAACATGGAGTAAGGTCACAAAGGGAAAAACACTAGAGGAGAGGGATTCGATCCGGTCTTGTAGATTGAACTTCGGCGTAGGTCAGTGGTTAGAGCGCTTGGTACGTAGAACCAAGGACCCGGGTTGGAAACCCGGTGCCGGAACGAATTTTTCTCCTCTAATAAACATCATTGTTTTTATGTTGGAAGTAGATACTTTAAATTACAAAAATGTATTAGACCTATTATTAATGTTGTGCAATTTTTTTCGATCCAAATGTGATCAATACGTAAAGTTGTTTTCGCAAAGAAAAATTTTCTACTTACCAAGTGCATGTATAAGTTCCCGGATGTAGAATAATTTAAAATGATAAGCCAGAGTAGCCGTGTAACATTTGTGGTTTGGAAAAGCTTCATCGACTTTGGTAGCATTAGTACCAAAGCTTATGAAAGTTCCAAGAGCCAGCATGCCATGTGGGAAAGAACAAAACATGTAACTCATAGTCGGATCCAATTCGGCTGTTTTTACTAGACGAACAGGAAAATAGTCGCTGAAATATCTCCAGAAGGCTGAATTTCTTACGCGTTGAGACCTGTAAACAGAAAATACAGTGAAAACTAAAATGAGAACAATAGTTCGACTGACCAGGGAATGCATCTTGGCGTCAGTGGAGCTTGAATGTCTTGTAGCATGTTTGTATCTAGCTATCACGACGATAAAAATGCGAATTGAAATGTGTGGGGAGTTCGTTCAATACCGGACATGTAAGGTTTTTTTCCTTGTAATTGAAAAACAAATTATTATATTAACTTTATTTTCCCTTTAACATGAAATTAACCATAGCCCTCTCTAGTCATGGCCCGGCCCACACTACGTGGCAACGTCGGACAGCACGTTAGTTGCCGTCCTATGCTATTGCGTAACTGTTAAATGCGAGAAAAGCAGTAGGCTACATCGTTTTTCTGTTTCAAAGGAAAAGTAATGACTTCCTAAATCTTCGGTTAATTCACTAAATATTATAGATCAGCCTATTATTGTCAGTTTTGACGCACAATGTTTTGCAATCCACATACATACTGGAGAGAGCTATGAATTAACAAATCAACTATAACAAACATTTGTAGTATAAACTCTTCAAAAAGGAATTTAAAAAATGCTGTAAAGAAATAAAGCGAACATGAAATTTTGCATAGTCTATATTTAGAAATTGAGTACAGCACCGGACGCATTTTTAATGTTGACAGTAATCGCATTCATACTTGTCTGATGTTAACGGAACACTAGCACAAGCTTCGTGAGTTCACATTTTACACGACAATAACGAGAAATGCGCACAAATATGCAGATTGTATAGTTATTGCTCGGCTATTCTTTGCTGTAGTCTCTCAGAGATCTTGTCCTGTTGGGAATATAGTGAAATGGTAGCGGCTACAATATTTCTACCACAGATTGCACACACACACACTGTTCTGTTGGCTCGTGGAATTCTGGCTTTGAGCGTAGCTTCTGGTGGTGGAATCCGTGGACTGCTAGTCTTGTCAGGGTGCTGTGAGCTCGAAGTTTGGTCCTGTGTAATTTCTATCCATCGTGGCATCCGTTGCGAAGAACTCCTGCGAGATCTCGTCTATTTTCTTTCTTTGTTCGAGTAAAGCTCTTCCGCTCGTTCTGAAGGTAACAACAGCATTTGTGACAAACATCCTCGATGAACTTTTCCCGGGCGAGCTCGCAAGCTAGTCGTAGTGGTGTATATATTGATATTACTAGAGCAGTCTTTAGAAATCTGGCATTAACTGCTTCCAAGTGTTCCAGTGCTTTTTTAAAAAATATAAATATGGCCAAATTAGATGTATGCCGTATATGAGAATCGGAGATATTTTTGCTCTGAAAAGAGTCATTGCAGTATCCAGCGACAGTGACTGTAACTTCTTATCTCGTAAATAGCTTTCGTTGCTGCTAATGCCCTTTCCTTTGCATGTACTGTTGGCTGAAGCATGTTCCGGATGTCTGGAAATTTACCTCAAGGTATTTGAAGATATTCACAATCTGGAAATTTTTTCCCATTGAGTATGATAGATTCACTTTCTCTATTCCCCCCCCCCCTTTTCTGAACACCATCTGCACAGTCTTCGTTTCGTTGACTTCTAGGCTGTTGTTGTGTGCCCATTCATTTTACACGATGAGCATTGGATCCTGTCTTCATTATGTGTTTCTCCACACAAAATGCAAGTGGATTCAATATCTTCAGATATATGTCCCCCCACCCCCCGGATATCATCTTTCTTTCGATGGTTTAGGATTAACTTCTGACATCATTTACGTTCTATAAATTACAAAACATGAACTTAAATTATGAAAACATATATAAATATCACAAAAGAGTACGTCCGGTACTGCCCAACTGAACAGTGTTCGGTACTAGCCGACACGACTGAAGATTTGAAACCGAGATTATTCTAAAATCATCACTTCAACTACATTAAGTCAAATCAAAAAGTATTATGTTGACTAATTATTAAATGATTAGTATGAGATACGATATAATACCCAATTTCCTGTATTTTAACTAAGCTTAATTTAACTCGACACAATTCACAATCAACTGATATATGTTACAACGGCAACTGTCACCGGTCAAAATCACACAAGTGCTCACAACAAAGGGTTGTAGTAACTAGTAGAAGGATTGACACAGTTGCTGCCATACCTTGTCAGTGATAAAAAAAATACTAGAAACGTTATGTCCGGCACTGAACGAAATCACCCTACCAGGTACTGATTTCAGTACTTCCCAACTCGAATAATTTTAGATGTGCAGGAAACACGATTTTGAGGAAAAACTCGCCAATTTAGTTTTAGAGTGCGAAGTTAGTGATTGAATTGTTTGTTCCACTCCTTCATCCCCAACCCCACTTTCGAATTTCAAATTGCATACACTATTTCTTAACAATGTTTATTATTGTCTCACTAATATTACTTATCTAACTTCATTATTTACTTCTACTTTCATTATTCACTTTCATGGTGTTTTACGGTCTTGTATTAATGTAATAAAAGCCAATTATTGTATTCAATTAGAGTCTGGCTGGACAGAAGAGAAAGCCTTCTGGCCTTATCTCTGCTAGATTAAATAAATAATAATAATTATTGTTATTATTGTTATTATTATTATTGTTATTATTATTATTATTATTATTATTATTATTATCTTCAGACACACCATTTTAAAGGAAATGATAAATCCAATAAGTCTACCGACAAATATAAAAAAAAGTCGGTTCATCCGTTTCTGAGATCTAGAAACGTTTCATTTAATGATTTAAAGTTCAGTTGATATACAGTACTATGAAGGTACTGTGCTATTATTATTGTATGTATTAGAAAACAGATCTGTTATTTGCCTGGTATGATTGGAGTTTCTGTTGTTGCAAAATTGCCCGGCGGTTTTCTTGAATTAATTATTTTTACACTCTTTGACAGATCATATCACTTGTGTAGGATATTTCAGTATTTATCGTTAACACTATCAGTACATCATGAACTATTGCTGTGATTCTGTTTCTATTGTAATTTGTTATAAATGGCTTGTATTCATTTTAGCCTCTGTAATTGTATTATTGTTATTAATTAAATTATAAGTTTCTGACTCTATCTCAGAAATGGATGGCCCAAATTTTTTTTGGTAGACGAATAGAGTTTATTATTCCCTTTAAGGATGTGTCTCAATATATGGGTGCAATTTGAAATTCAAGAGTGGGGTGGGGTGAAGTGGTAGAACAGAAAATTCAGTCAGCAGTGGTTTTGAATTTTCTCCTCAAAATCGTGTCCTCTGCATATCTAAAATTATTCAAGGCGGGAAGTTTTGAAATGAATACACGATAGCAAAGAGAGGATATTGGTCGTCACAGTATGTTGAACTGAATAATATAAGCTATATTGTGTAAATGATCAGCTCGTATTTTTCTTCCATTGTTACTTAATTTGACAAAAGTAGAATACTGTATAAATAAATAAATGAATAAATGAATGAATGAATGAATAAATACGCAGGCAGATAGATGGAATAGATGAAATAGACAGACAAAAAAAAAAGGAAACAAACAGGGAAAGGCAAGCAATGCAGACATAAATAAATATATAATAAATGAGAAAATGAGTACATAAACACATAAAAAGTACTGTCACTATTGTTCTCGCAGCATTTCCTGCTTCCTTTGTCATAGCAAATGTTTCTCAAATCACAGTGTCACCTATATAATTAGGCTACATTCATATTCAGGCATTGGCCTTTTCCAACTGGAAACCTACTGTATGATAGGACTACACACATATTCTATGGAGAGCATTTTAAATTAATCTAAGCCAGGCTGATGTGTTATACAATGGCAACGTTTTGTGTCCTCACTTATTTCCAGCTCTCTTAATAAAACGTTACTCCACCTAGTAGACATTTTTAAAGCCGTATTTCGAGTCCCGTATGTTACTACAGATACAAGTTGCTTTATGTTCAGATTCATTTCTTCACGCTTGGAGTAACACATTTCCTGTTGTATTTTCTTTAAATGCAAATGACATCGATAAAGTATTCTTCTACAGAGAGATCCTTCGTAACTCCGAGATTGAACATTATCAATTCTACTGTATCAATACCCGTGTGTTTCCACCTAAAGCAAGAGATTAGAGTTAAACCACTGTTTATGCATCTTTGATTTTTTTCTCGTTCAGCTAGTGTTTCAATATCCCTTATCCTCCTTTGTATTGTTCGTGGTGATAATTTCTTACTGTTAAAAATATCAGATTATTCGTGACAAATAATGTTAGCAACTATATTCAGATATGTTTTAATGAACTGCCCTTCATTATAGAACCTCATGATTTTGCGATTTCCAAAAACTTTTCCGTTCAGAATTACATTGGCTATGTTCATGCTCACCTATGATTTCGTGATAATCTTATGGCGTGTCGTAATGCCAGTATATATTTGATTTATAAGTGCGTATTCGAATTTTATAACACAAGAGGCGTCTAAATTGTCACCATATGCACAACAAATACTGTTCCTCCCATTCTTCCTTAAAAACACGTTTCCGAACAGATGTTGAAGGTTTTGAGAAAGAAACAATCTAAATCCAATCAGATAACACGCCACTGATAGATGCAAATGTAGATCTACTGGTGTTGCAGGGGAGTTGGAAGGAAGGGAGAGGGTGAAGCAAAGACAGTTTACTGCAATGCCCCTGCGACACCACTATTACTAGTGATCGCGATGACATTTTTGCCGATCTCTGGTCTACAGCTTCAGCACTTTCCTACTTAGAGGTTTATAGGAAAAATGTTTTCAACGATAGTACTTCTGTGTTGCTCTTCTAGGCCTACCAACAAGGAATTCAGCAACTTGGTCAATAGAAGAAGAACTTCTCATTGTTACACTTATTGAACGATAGTTCCCTAAAAAGCTTGGTCGACAATAATGTAGCAGAACTGATCTTATGCCTCTTCCTGACATCAGTGATATGTCAAAAGAACAAAAGTCAACAATAATAATCACTGGTGACACAAACGTTGGGCTTGGGTATCTCAGTCCTCTATCCTGAGTTTTTAGCACCATTTTCAGTTGAGCATTCAGCGATGTAAGATCATCTCCAGAAAACTACCGTGTTTAAAGGCACTTCGAAAGGGATTCAGAATGATTTGCTACTATAAATGCATTGACATCTACCAAGGATAAATAAAGGTTGAAATAACAGTAGTCGAGAAAACTGTACTATTAATATTTTTGTTCCTTTGCATCGAATCCTGGGCTTTTGATAGAAAACTGTGTAGACACCTGAATTTAACATTTTCTGAAAGAATTAGTGGAATGGAATGTAATTTATAAATTTGATTGTAATTTGAATATTTTATAAAATCACAATACAAAAAGAAAAAAAGAATCACAGAAATTGTTGAAAATTTTCACATGCTGTAGTTACATACGCTTCTGTCTGATTCAAAATTACAAGATTGCAGTGCCTTCAACAAGGAATCTATTGATTTTAGGACCGCTTACGTCTTTCAATGACGAGGTTACAAAAACACACTAGATTACCCCGTTCATCGTATGGAGTCTTCATTGCCTTTTTATTTGCGACGTACCTTTATATTTACGTTAACTTATGAGTTATGACTTATACTAGCAACTGTTGTGATTTTGTTTAGACATTGTATCATAAGTCGTGTTAACCACATACACAGGGTTGGCTCGTCCATAAGAGCTGCGGAGCTGCAGCACTCCCTGCTTTGACAGGAAAATAAAAATAATATTTATTTTAATTTGTAGAAGAATTGTTACAGCTTTTATTGGTAAATTGCTTTATATTTCATCTGGCCGGGAATATGTACGATTATCTTATGCATAATCTTTTTGCGCGTCGACTGTATTGGAATTGACACTGCATTCAAAGTAGTCCTGGGATCTGCAGGGTGGGACAGCTCATAGTGATATCTCTTGCATGGTCAGGGGGTAGAGAGGTGAAGGGAAGCAGAGGGGAAACTGCCGCTGTTTAAAATCCGTATTTCGCTGCAGTGGCTTGCAGAGCCAGGCCACAAGGGATCTTTCCTCCCCTCCCACACCGCTATTGTAATGCTGCGTCAAATGGATTCTCTATTCCCTTGAAACTTAATGACAACATTTTTATTTTCTTTTCACATACTTATTGTTGTAGAATCTTATCGAGTTAATATAACGAAATTAATATTCTCTTTTGCCTTATTATTACGTATATATCCAGCCTCCAGCAGAACCTAATATTTGCCTTAACTCAAAATGATTGCACGAGTAGAATCCTCTTGATATAGCACGTAAAATACGAAAGAGACTTCTTTTCCAGTTTTAGAAAATTGTTGACCGTCAGTATATCTGAGTGTTGCTTTGGTGTGACGTCTTAGTACCGTAACTTAACCAGTGCAAATTTGCAAGCGTGAGTGCGTGTGAATTACAGAATATTAATTTTATTTTTCTAACTTTCCCTTGCGGAGAAGATTGATGTAATGAAGTGAAATTAAAGGGTCGTCCATTACCCGACTTAAATCTTACTCAAGCTTCATCCAGTGCATAAATGTAAGGAAGTATAACAATGAAATTTACTCGAAGCGTTTGTGGTTACGTGGATGTAAACAAAAAAAAAAATCTGTATTTAGTTTTCCTTGCCTCCTCTTCGGTGGTGATGCTGCATGGACTAGGAGTGGTGTGACACATTTAGGACATTTGCCCCTAAAAAGCAAAATGCACGAATCTTCGCAGTCTCACCTGAAAATGTTGTTTCATTGGCTATGTTAGGCAAAACTAATATTGCAGTGCAATTAAGTGAAACGAACAGAACAAACATTCTCAAACACAATCAAGAAGTGAGAAAAAATCGTGAAATTATTAAAAAAAAAATATTGATTGTATCAAATTTGTGGCCAATGTGAACTTCCCCTTAGGGGACATGAAAAAACGATTCGAAGAACCCTGGTGTATTTCGTGGGTTGATACAGTTCGCGAGTAATCTAAATGAGCCTCTCAAAAATCATTTGGAACATGCCACTTTTGAAAGGCAATTCTAAGACAATTCAGAATGAACTAGTAGATTGCAAATTGAGTGTCTGCCGATCTGAAATTCAGGCTGAAATCGATAGTACTAGTTTTTTTTTTTAGCGATTAGCAAATGATGCCACAGACATCTCCCAACTAAGTCAGAAAGTTCTGGTTTTTCGATATGTAGTGCATTTATTTTTGTCCTATACTTATTAGTAATGATATCAAGAAGTGAAATTTGTATGTACCAAAATCTACTGCAGCTCTCCCAATCCACAAGTTCACGAGCCGCCACTGCACATACAAAAGAAATAAATGCTGTTTTCATTGACACAAGCGAAGCTGAAAAAAGGAGAAAAGTTAAGAATTGAGTTACTGCAAATCTGTGTGAAAATAAGTGTAGTCTATACATAATATGAAATTTAATAACATCAATACAAATTTTGTTTACTAATTAGAGAACGATCTAGCATCTTCATCACGGATTCTCCGTTAGTTGTGATTAACGTGGTGCTGTAAGGGCAACTTGCTCTGAAGTTAGGTTTTTATTTGCTTCCACACTTTCATGCACAGATGCTCTTATGATTCCTGTTTTTAATGTAGTCTCTATAACATGCTACAAGCATGAGCATTCATCATATCATTGAAGCCTCCTAATTGTCTGAAGTGACTGAAAAATAGCTCTTTGTCGTCACAGGGAAAATTAAGCATCAGGACATAGTGAAAACCTATATTTAACATATAGTGATGCAGACGACAGTTGACTGTATAGTGATAATCATCACTATACAGTCAACTGTCGTCTGCATTGTATGTTTGTGAACTGAACATGTCTTGTCTATTTCGCCCTTCCGTTTGAATTTGCGCAGTATACGGCAGACACGTGTCTGTGACCCATTGGAGACATTTATGACTAAGTAAACAAAAATGCAACTTGTCCTCATTGCGAGAACGGTAGGCCTGTGTTGGACTGCATACGTCGTGAATCGTGAATGTCAACCGCTTTTTTTATCGTTCTCATGAACTTGAAAGTTGCTTGTTCCTTGTTTGCTCTCTATTTCACCGAAGTGTTCACCTTGAACAGAACTGCAAGTTTCAAGTGCAGCTATGACAGAATAATAATTTCGCACATTTTACATACATTTTCTCAAGATTGGATGAGTACTTATACCATTTTTGTGGACAAACGACGAACTGGAGTGAAAACATGTTGGTACCAGCATTATGCAGCTTGTACACCGTTTTAACATGTTTTCCAATAATTTCCCTTTCATCTTCCCGAAAAGATTTCTCCAGGAACTGAGATCGCACGTTTTTTATGATGTGACTGATCGAAGCTAAGAAATAACTTACGGCTTTCATCCAAAGGGTGTTATGTTTCTAGTGCAGTCTTACCACCACACATTTTTTCATATAACGAAACCTTTACTTTACAATTATCTGTCACAATCCGCAAGACTGAAAATCCTGCTTCTTCAACAGCAGCAATCACTTTCACTGTTTTCTTGTATAATTGGTCACCATCCAGATTAGAACAGAAAAAGAATGCCACAAGAATTCGGCTCTGTTTCCTCATTCTTTGCTGCCTTCATTTGCCTGTTCATCAAGCAGTTCGTTCCTCCCAAGAAATAGGTCCAGTTGCCTGTAATATTGAAGTTTGGCTTGTTCTGTGTTAAGATTTTCTACTTCAATTTTTAATCTCTCTCCAGTGTCCCGGGTAATGTCTGTCCGGAGGATAAGTCAATATATTTCTTAAGGGCACTTATGTGAAGCAAGTGCAAAATATTCATTGATCTGATAAACTCATAATATCCTTTAGGAGAATTGTTGTGCCAGAGAACACAAAGTTTTAGCAAATCCTCAGTAACTTACACTTATTTTTTGTTTCTTTTCAAAACTCTAAGTTGTTGTAACGGTTAGCGCGTCTAGCCACGAAACCAGGTGGGCCGGGTTCGATTCCCGGTCGGGGCAAGTTACTTGATTCAGGTTTTCTCCGGGGTTTTCCCTCAATCCAATATCAGCAATTGCTGGGTAACTTTCGGGGTTGGATCCCGGACTTATTTCACCGGCATTACCACCTTCATCTCATTCAGACGCTAAATAACCTAAGATGTTGAAAAAGCGTCGTAAAATAACCTACTAAAATAAAAAAAAAAAAAAAACTCTAAGCTGTTCCAACAGAAATGTTGCCATCATGCTTTCGGACAAGCTAGCAGCTAGTAAAGAATCATATACCCTTTCGGCGAATGATTTTTTATTTTTTTTTCTTAATTAAGCCTTGCAGACAACTTGGCACATTTTGCTCTTAGTTCAGTTATGATTTTATTCTTTCTCCTTAGGGCTCGTGAAAAAGCGTTTTTGTTTTCATTTAAAACTTTAATGTCGTTCAAATTACGGACAGTAGCTATGCCTATCGGTATCAACTTGGATGGCTACGGAAACCTGATTTTCGTCACACGATGGTTGTTGATCTAGCCCTGTTGGTTCTGGTTCTGACCTTGACTACAAAATTTGGCTTGCTTTTGGAAAAGCAGAACCATAATTATTTCTTTTAGCCGCGACATTACGTTTGCGACTTTGTGGATCCATGAAGATACGATGGATTACCTTGAAAAATGATCGGGACGGAATTTGGAAGGAGTCGTCTGTTTTTAATGGAAATACTAAAATAAGATATGTCAAAATGTGAACTGCATACTACAGATCTTTTTGAAGGTTGCCACAAACTGGTTTTGTTCAGGTCTTGCCGCGATATTGATTTAACCCATATTTGACGCAAGTCAACATTTGACGGAAATTGATGAAAAGTGATGCCAGTTTAATTTTTATCACCACTTTTACAAAAGGATACGCAACAGTAAACTATTATGAATCGAAGTGTATATTAGAATATCAATTCGATAACCTGAAAACAATAAGACACTGTGTATGCAAACAAAGGCGTACAATAGGATTAGGATCAAGTCATCTGTGCATGCTGTAGGCCTGTATGTTAAACAGGCAACAAGCACACCCAAACGTCATGTGACGCTACGATACTGATTAGGTTGCTAAAGTAAAATGATGCTACGAACTATCTTTCAGTTTCAGATAAAACCAGCGGTGCGAATTAACGGGAGGGTGGGGGGATACCCTCCTGTTGGAAGTTATCCATCTCTCATAAATTTAAATTAACATTCCTGCCAGGGATAACTTTTACCCCCCTACAAAATATAATTGTTTTAATACGAGTATACTTTATAAAGTATAAAGTAAGCAAAGAAAATAATATTGGTATATTATTATTACCGGTAAGCTGACAACAGTTAATAATTTAGGAATTACATATCTTATCTTAAACCTGCTCATGGATATTGTGGCGCCAATCTGGATTGTTCTGGTTACTTGTGCGCCCATCTAGCGAGAGGGAAGGCGCGGGGAAAGGGAAACTCGAGCTTCGGTAGGAGCTGTATTGCGGTACGGAGCGAGGGGAGAAGGCTACGGTGACGGCGCGGAGCGGAGAGAGTAAGGGAAACATCGAGAAGCAGATTGCTCTCGAAAATCAACAAAACCACGCGAATCGAAAATTCCAGAATATGTGATGTAGTAATAAAAGCGCGAGTTGCCGACATGTCAGTCTGTCTGGAGTCAGTGAGTGTTGAGTCTTCAAGTCTTGGACAACAGGCAAGTTCGACGTGCATGGGCCGCATCTGGGAGACCTAGGTTCGACGTGTAGTGGATCGCAGCCGGGAGACTTGGGTTCGACGTGTAGTGGACTGCATCTGGGGAACCTAGGTTCGACGTGCAGTGAACCGCCGCTGGGAGACCGGGGTTCGACGTGCAGTGAACTTGAGTGAGTGATTCGTAACTATGACCGTGTCCAGCAGGCGAGTGTGACGCAGTTCGGGAGACTCGAGTTCGACGTGCAGTGCACTTGAAGAGTGAGCTAGAAGAACTAGCTAAGGCAAGCAAACTGTGAACTGAGAACTGATAGTCCTGTTCTGCACATAGTGCATTGTGAACATTAATTGAAATTAGGAGTACATTGTTGTTCTTGTCAATAATACACCTCGTGTAGAGTCATATTGTCGCTGTGTGGAGTGCTGTGTTGAGTGGAATACCCATTGTTGTAGGGTGAATTATTAAGAATAAAAGTCGCATTGTTGTCGGGTGTGTGGTGGTTAAAGCAGAACAAAAGTTACAATATAATTAAGTCATTCAAGTCATCTATTTTTAAAAGTGTGATACAGTCATGAAACAGAAGTGAGTTTATTGATTCCGGTACTTTGTTATTCTTACTTCCAATGTTTACATTTCATCACAGTAATGTCAACAACTTCAATAATAATAATAATAATAATAATAATAATAATAATAATTTTATGTAACATGATATTTTCTATCTAGGATTTTATCCCCCTCATCAGAAATCTTAATTCGCATCCTGGATAAAACTGCGCTATCATATACCCAGTACGCTTACCTTTTATATATCTCAACTATATTGCCTTATATTAACAAAAAAATTCACTTTACACATAAAAACACTTTTCACAAGCTTTCTCCCGCTTTATCTAAACAAGTATCTCAATTAATGCGCCAATTTCCCTATACAAACAATGTAAATTCGATGCAAACAGCTGTGTAATTGACATCTAGCGGCGGAGTTGGAAATACTACGACTGTAACGGCCCGCGGAAGATGATACAGAGGTCTTGTATGTAACTACAGCGTAGGCAACACCTCAGCACATCGCATTATTCATGACGTGCTTAAGTTTCACAAAATGTCTGCAAGGTGGGTGCCACGGCAGTTCACTTGCAACTTTGATACTTTGATAATGCAAACCACTCAAAGAGGCGATGGAAGGAAAGATATTTCCGTTCTAATGAAGAGGTGCACCAGACGGTGCATGAGTGGCTGCGCATTCGATTGCAAGATTTTTTCAGAAGAATCCGTGCACTTGTTATGCGCTGGAGGACCTGTGTTGAACGTCCAGGAGACTGTGTCCAAAAATGATGCATTTGTGTTTCACTTTTGTTCAACAAATTAAATGAAAAAAAAAAAACGGTTTTCATTAGACTCCCTCTGGTAAGACATTCAAACAACAGAGTAAAAAAAAAAGTAATGGCCCACTTGAGTATTCTAACATAAAAATGGAGTTTTAAGGTAAGCGTTCACTACATCGTATCGCACTCATCGGGCGAATCGCACGTATCGGAAAAAGACAATCTTTGCTGTAATTGTTATGTAACCGCGTTCACTACATCGTATCTCACGCATCACCTCTCGGCAAATCCGTCCACGTTTCTCGGATGAGCAACTTTTCCGATGCATGCGATCATGGCCTTAATAAATCAATTTTAATTGGTCAACTGTTACTATTATATATTATTTAATGTACCGAAGTACATATGATATTTCCATGCAGATGTTCTGCGTCATCATACGATGAAAGAGTAACGGAACGGAGAAAAACTGTCTCCGGCGTCGGGATTTGAACCCGGGTTTTCAGCTCTACGTGCTGATGCTTGATCCACTAAGCCACACCGGATACCCACCCCGGCGCCGGACAGAATCGTCTCAGATTAAGTTCCAACTCTTGGGTTCCCTCTAGTGGCCGCCCTCTGCACTACGTCATAGATGTCTATGAACGTAGGACTGAAGTCCACACATGTGCTGAGGTGCACTCGTTATGAGTGACTAGTTGGCCGGGATCCGACGGAATAAGCGCAGTCTTAAATCACGAAGTGATTTACGCATATCATATATATTATTTAATGTACCGAAGTACATATGATATTTCCATGCATGGATTTAAGACGGCGCTTATTCCGTCGGATCCCGGCCAACTAGTCACTCATAACGAGTGCACCTCAGCACATGTGTGGACTTCAGTCCTACGTTATAGACATCTATGACGTAGTGCAGAGGGCGGCCACTAGAGGGAACTCAAGAGTTGGAACTTAATCTGAGACGATTCTGTCCGGCGCCGGGGTGGGTATCCGGTGTGGCTTAGTGGATAAAGCATCAACACGTAGAGCTGAAAACTCGTGTTCAAATCCCGGCGCCGGAGAGAGTTTTTCTCCGTTCCATTACTCTTTCATCGTATGTTACTATTATGTTGTGCCATGTTCAGTGTCGCGCCAAAATGGCAGACGGAAAACTTATTTCGCTTGTAGAAAATTGCGAAGAATTATATAATTTGAGGCATTCCCATTACAGTAATCAAGTCATTTCTTACATATATATTATGTAACCAATATTTCTTTCGTTTCTTCTTCTTCAATTAAGACGCATGAAGCAATTACAAATTCTTATTCGCTAACAATCATAATTAATAGACCTAACCTCAACTCCTCTGTTTTCAGCAATGTCAATATCGTACGACGTCATGTTTCAAACAGCTGATAGGGGAATCCGATGAGGCGATGAGGTGGAGCCGTTACAGTGAACGCACTGCACTTAAAATATCCGTTGCGTACGATTCGTACGAGGAGTGCGATACGATGTATTTTATTTTATTGGGTTATTTTACGACGTTGTATCAACATCTCGGTTTTTTAGCATCTGAATGAAATGAAGGTGATAATGCCGGTGACTAGAGTCCGGGGCCCAGCATCGAAAGTTACCCAGCATTTGCTCATATTGGGTTGAGGGAAAACCCCCGGAAGAAACCTCAACCAGGTAACATGTCCCGACCGGGATTCGAACCCGGGCCACCTGGTTTCGCGGCCAGACGCGCTGACCGTTACTCCACAGGTGTGGACGATACGATGTAGTGAACGCTTACCTTTACAGAGTCTTTGGACTAATGTTTTAGTTTGTTTCATAAAAAGTGTAATAATTAAACCCAATTTCGAATTAATGTGATGCATTTTACATAAGTTGTCCATCTTCCTGTTATATCCCTTCATGAATAGGTAGTCTACATGTAATATTGAGTTATGAAAATCTATTGAAATAATGTTAAACATTTCTTCTTTGCTGTTATTACTCGTATTAGCCATTAAGTAGATCACAGTGGTCAACCTTTTCAACGTGGCTGCCCGTACGAATGTGAGACTACAACTCACAGCTCTGATCAGATTTAGATTTATTTAATAACATATAGGCTACATAAAAACGCTACATGAAAGTACCCCGAAAGAGCAAAGCTCGTGTTCGGGGACACTTCCGTTTTGATAGAAAGACTTGAAAATGACATACAAGTTTACATTGTTTAGATTCTGATTACACAGATTTTACATACCGGTAATTCATAAAAATATAAATCTCTACTGTTTCTAAAATAAAATTTAAAATTTTTGCACTAAAATCATATTCTTAAGAAGAGTAGATAGGACTTACATAAATATACATACTTTGTAGACAAAATACTTAAGAAAAAAGGTCGCATAAAGATGATAATAATAAAGTTAGTAATAATACTAACTGATAAAAGAGTTCTATTCAGTCAATACCTAACATAAAAACACAATAAAACATGTTATAACAACATTTAAACAGGTTTAAAAACAAACATTTCGCCAATTTTGATTGGCATCTTCAGGTCGTGTATGTCGAATAAAACATGTTATGATAAGTGAACACTTGGCGTATAGGGTTAAAACAGAAGTTAAAAATGTAATAATACTTAAAAACAGAGAATAGAACCAGCAAAAAGACACCACGATATATGTAGAAGCACTATATTGAAAGGTCGACAGTCGTGTCGCCGACCTCACGGATTCAAGATGCTTTTCCAACTTTTTGATTTTTCCTGCTTTCCATAACCGGCCACACGACCGACCTGTTTGTAGCATCGTTAAATCTATCATGAAAGCTGTACCTGCAATGACGGAAGAGTTGCGCCGTTCCCTTGGATCACACACCCCCCCTTTCAACATAGTGTTTCTACATACATCGTGGTGTCTTTTTGCTGGTTCTATTCTCTGTTTTTAAGTATATTATATTTTTAACTTCTGTTTTAACCCTATATGACAAGTGTTCACTTATCATAACATGTTTTATTCGACATACACGACCTGAAGATGCCAATCAAAATTGGCGAAATGTTTGTTTTTAAACCTGTTTAAATGTTGTTATAACATGTTTTATTGTGTTTTTATTTTAAGTATTGACTGAATAGAACTCTTTTATCAATTAACATTGCACTTAACGGAACCAATATGCCTTTAAAATTAATAATAATACTAGTAATAGCTGAGTGAAAAAAGAGACGATGTTGAGATTGGTGATAGATTAATATTAACTTATTATTAGTAGTATAATTAGTGCAGGTCATGTTGATATAGTAACAAATATGAGATAGAAAAATATACTTAGGATATAAATAAACTCCTTTTACAATACATAGTACATATAAAACAGAGAAGTCTATCATATAAATTGTTTTATTCTGAATCTGAAAATTTCATTGCTTAAAGTAGTCAATTCTGGATGAAATTTTATTCTCGAATTATATAGCCGTGGACCATAATTCGCACTGCGTAATGAAGCAGCAGATGTGAAACATTTAGGTTCAACTAAATTAAGAATTTAATTTCGTCTTGTATTATGATCATGTGGCCGAGCCACAAATTTCATTATATTTTTATGATATAATTTCATTAAAGAGTATTTATAAATTTGGTCAATTCTAAAAACATTCAATTCGGAATGGATCAAGTTTGTTGGATAATCCAGTCGCCTTTTCAAACAAATTTTGATTATACGTTTTTGGAACATAATTAAAGGAAGAAGAGCAGATTTTGTAATGCCTCCACATCCAGTTATACCATATTGGATAACTGATTCAACTATAGCCAAATAAACCAAACTTAGGACATGAGTAGGCAAGTAATGGCGAAGATTTACAAATTTGTAAATTGTTTTACTGATCCTGTTACATAGAAAGGTGATTTGTCTATCTCAGCGTTTCTCAAACTTTTTTGAAGTGGGGACCACTTTTTCAAGTCGGAACAGTTCCGCGAACCACCTTACTCTTGTTCCCTACGAAAGCAAATTTATCATTTTTGTTGCACATTTTAATACCAGTATACTTATATTTTAAAAGATAATTTATTTATTTATTATAATACTTTTCTAATTATATTTTTGTAGCCAATCACAAGTAACTTATAACAAATTCTGTGCATTGTTGATTCATCGCTTGCCTTTTAGCAGTTATTTGAAATCCTTACGTGGTACACGCTAGTAGTTGTCCATGTCTCTGTTAAATAGCACCCATTATAAATAATGGAAAACTGACTTCGATCCGGATCTTTGAAAAGAAAGGAACATGATGATACGCTTCATTAGGCAGTGCTAATAGTTCAGAAGCTGTGTGTGAAGAAATATATTAATATCAGTGATTATAGTGCCGTTAAAGAAATATCTAGTCCTAGTGGTAGCTATTTAAAGAAAAAATACTTTCGTAAATATGTCAAGAGTTATTTGGAACTTGGATTTACTTGGTGTGGCAATGAGAGTGAACCAAAACCTCGGTGCGTTATTTGTTACGAAGTGCTTTCAAACGAGTGTATGACACCCTCGAAATTGAAGCGGCACTTAGAGACGAAACACACAGTGTAAAAAGTAGGCGGATTTTAAAATAGACGGAGTTTAAAATTTGTTATATCGTCCTCTGGAAAAACAAATAAAAAAAATTAATGAAGAAACATGCTCGATTTTCAACAAGTAAAGATGCAATTTGGTGTACGACGTACAGTTACATGTTCATTTCAATGTGCAGATGTCGGCAAAACTATTAAGAAAGTCATAAATAGGCTACATGAAAAGGTTCGGTACTTTGGTCCTCTGTTATGAATTCGAGTGGTCCCTGGCTGGGTTAGAGGCTCAGCGCCAGATATGCAGGGAAAAGATGGCGAGAAAATCCACGTTCATAGTGCTTAAAATCCCTCTTTTGTTGCTGAGAGTAGAGTGGGAAGTGGGTAGACGAGTAGGGTAAGAAATTTCATAAAATATCAGTACTGGGAGAAAAAGTGAAAGGCGATTGTCATGTGTCATTTCCAAACTCTGAGATTTTGAGCTATAGTGTGATACGCAATTCGTTTGAATTTTATTTTTGTTCTGTCTTTTTTGAATGACCACAAGGGCAGACCTCGAGGACCACAGGTGGTCCGCGGACTATAGTTTGAGAAACGCTGCTATCTCATTTCAAGTGCTGATCAACAATAATTCCCAGGTATTTCACATCTACAGATTATTTCAGGCAAGGGCATTTACAGGTTGTAGGGAGTTTACAAAATTAATTGTGGATTATTCATTTTAAATGAGAAAGTGATTTCAATTTGTTAAAGAAAATGGCACCAAAGTAGTTTTAGTTATACTTAGAGATAGCAAATTTGCATCAAGCCATTTTTTTATCAAATTTATACCTATATTGGCATGCTTATAAATATCCTCCCAAGCTAAACCACTGAAAATTACCACCGTATCATCAGCGTAAGAATAACAGGAGCCATTATGTACTTTAAAATCAATGTTTAATAAGTCATTGATATATATTAAAAATGAATCGGTCATTGCAAAAAGGTCATGAGTCAACTTTTTTACGAAAATGAGTTATGCATTGAACATTGTTTTGTAGGGGTAGCCCGACCAGTCTATGTAAGAAGATCATGAATATACTTTCAAACAGTGCTGAAATCGAAGCTTTAAATTTCAACTTCTTGCAGAAAGGTCATAAGTCTTTGACTCGTGACCTTTTTGGAATGACTGACTTTAAATCTGTGGGCTATATTCAAAATGTTCATTCGCGGGAATTAATAGTGTTTCCTGCATCCTTTTCATTTCAACTGGAATATCCATAGTTGAAGGTAAGATTTTGTTGTGGTAAGATGCCAGAATCCGATTCTTCAAGTTTTGCCAGCTAAAATACGCAGTTCCCATCTTGCAGTGTCAAGCGAGCTGCAATAGCTGAAATGATGGTTCACCGTAGAAGGTCCAAGAAATTGTATGCCAATATTAATAAAATTTCTGAACTTAGTCTAAAAGAGAATAATGTTTGTGGATTGACCTTTGATTTTATGCAAAATTTGCCGCTGCCAAATATTCCTGTATAGAACATTTTTTATTTGAGACAGTTATGTGTTTGGCATACATAATCAAAAAACTAATCTCTCACATTTTTATGTATATCATGAAGAAAAGCACACAAAGGTGAAAATGACGTATGTTCATTTCTGTTTCATTACATTCAGAGAGCATATTCCACAGAATGTAACTGAGCTGCATCTATCGTCTGACAGGTGCGCCGGTCAAAATAAAAACAACACAATGATCCGCTTTTGTTTATCCATTGTAGCAACAAAGTGATTCCAAATTATATAACGTTACTCTTTCCAATAAGAAGTCACAGCTTCCTACCAAACGACAGGGATTCTTGGACTGTAAAGAAACTGATAAAAAGTTATGATAGGGTCTATCTACGTAAGGAATATGTTATGATTAAATAGGTGTCATGTAAGTTCTCAGTAGAAGCCATTGATGCTGTGCCTGTACTGGACTTTAAGCGATGTTGGTATATTTATTACAAGAAGACTTTTCTCTCTGAATCAAGTATTGGGAAAAATTCCCAAGGTACATAAAATGTCTTTTTCTCTTTCTAAGTGGATGGCATTTGAATACAACTCAAGCTTCCCTGGTCAAATAAAAACTTAACAGTTCATCGATGGTGCCGGCAAAGAGAAATTCAATCCCCTTCACAGTCACAACAAGAATCCTGTAATTCCTATAGAGTTGGCTTATCCTTCAAAACAGATGCCTATCAATGAAACAAAATGGGAACATTCTTGAGGTGAAGAAGTACAATCCAGCTGAGTATACAGAGTTTTACGATCAACTTCAGGAAAGGCCAAGACAAGGAGGAAAAGAAGTTGAAAATGATCAGGAGGACTAAAAACAAACAAACAAACAAAAAACTACTTTCTCAATATATCTTCTATCCAAAGTGAGTAGATTTTCATTAGAGTTCATTCTTGTTCTAAATATAATACAGCTATACAGGGTGATTCACGAGGATTTACTGTCCTTTACGGAGCTTATTTCCGAAGACATTCTAAGCAAAAATTATCATATAAAAATGAGTCCTATTCTCAATATTTACGGAATTATGTTTTGTTATTGGAACGCATTGCTGTGAACGCGTGATCATGGTCAGCCGCCAGCGCGAGCGCTATGGAAATCAAAGATAGCCGTATGCAGTTTACGTAGCATGACGAGTGCCGTTTACAAGCGTGAGGCGACATTTTTAAAAATGTGTTGCAAACTCTCCAAGACTGTAAATTTGGATGCGAAATTGAACTGCAAATAATTAAGTCGGTGGAAATGGTGTGATTTGTAATAACTGTTGTGATAAGTGCGTTAGAATAATGCAATTTTTTAGTTAAACACAGAAAAAGATGTCTGTACGAAGCAACTAAGGACTTTACAGCACATTTTTAGCTTCATAAAACTTGCTAATTAAAGAACTGCTCCTTCTGAATGGTTCATTCTCTATTTGTATTATTCTTTTACATTCAAACTAAAGAAAAACGTATTTTACAAACAACTTTAAATTAGTGTAACTCTGAAAGTATTGAGAATAGGAACTATGATTATATGAAATTTTTTTTTTTTTGTTCAAAATGTCTTCAGAAATAAACTCCGTAAAGAACGGTAAAGCCTGGTGAATCACTCTGTATAATATGAAAATAGTACGCATAAGTGTTCTCATTCATTGTATATTGGTACATTAAACAATTTATGTAATTAGAATATTATTTCCTAAAAATATATTTTATTAATTGGTAAAATGTGGACGTTCATTGCAAAAAGGTCATGAGTCATTGATTTTGAAAATGTGTTTAATGCCAAACAAAAAATGTTAAATGAAAAATATATAATGCAATATTTTCCTCGATAACGCTTTAATCATTGACAGTCGTATGAGCATTAAAAATTAGGTAGTTTATGCTGTAGGCAGTTTTTCTTTCTCCTGTAAAATTTCAATTTCTTGACTCATTTTTGAAATGACCGATTCAAATAGAATAGGACCTAAAATTTTTCCCTGAGGGACACCTATATCAATATTTACATTTTCACTGATATTATCATCAATTTCGGTTAACTGATTTCTTTTGTTTAAGTATGATTGAAATAAATTATGCACAATACCTCTGACTCCTATATCAAATAGTTTATACAGAAGTAAATGATGATTAACCATGTCAAAACTTTCCTTAAATCTAAGAAAATTCCTAAAAGTTTAGAACCGTTATCCAACTCCTGCATAATTTTACCAGTGACTTCAATAATTGCGTCATCCGTAGATAATTTATTTCTGAAACCATATTGATGTTTGGGCAGAATTTCATTTTTATCTAAGTAATTTACTAATCTGTTTTTTTTAACATTTTTCTAATATCTTTGAAAAGCTAAAGAGCAAGGATATACGTCTATAGTTATTCAGGCTTTTTCTTTCCCTGACTTATGGACCGGTACAACTACAGCATTTTTCAGAGATTCTGGAAAAACTCCTTGGATGGGGCATAGATTGAACATGTAAACAAGCGGTTTTAATATACGAGTATGTTTAATGGTAATCTTTAATGTGCTATTTGTAATTTTGTCGATTCCCGGCGAGACATTATTTTTTAAGGATTTAACAATTTTATTAATTTCTTCTTCGGTTACTGGTGATAAAAACATGGAGGAAGATGCGTGCTTATTATGGTCACTACAATAATTTTCCGAGTTAAATGCCGATTTGTTGATTTTCGATGCAGTGCTATGACCTACTTTTGAGAAATATTTATTAAATTCATTAGCTATGTCTGTTTTGCTTATAACTATTTCCTCCTCTTCATTTCAAAATCTATGATATGATGCTATTTTTGTTCACATTCACGTCTGTGGCTTCGTTAATAGTTTGCCAAAATTTCCTAGGATTATTTCGATACTTCTGAAATTGAGATTGATAATACTGAGTTTTCATGTTTCTTATAATAAGAGTTAAGTTATTTCTGTACTTTTTGTAATAATTTATTAAATTTAAATTATCGGGTTCTTTTATAATATTTCTGGCTAATTTGTCTCTTACACAGATTGACTTAATGATACCTGTGGTGATCCAGGGTTTTATTCTTTTTAATTTACAAGATACTTTAAGGTAAGATACATCTGTGCTTATGTCTATATAATTAGATATTACATTTTGGAATACTTGAAAGCATAATTTAGCATTTTCACAGTTAAGGACGGAATCCCAATTTTCTTTTTCTATAAGCGAAATTAGCTGATTATAATTTATATTTCTTTCTGGTATGGAGAGAATAATGAGATGTATTCGGGTTTTTAATTCCAATTTAGAATAACAATAACTGCATAGTGGTCGGTAATAGCACTGCAGAAAGCTGCAGGTACAAATTTCCAATGAAAATGACTTTCTTGCTTCTGATGCAGGCCGTAGGCTAGGGATACCTCCTACTACGGCAAATTGGTGAGCTCGTCGTTTTCGAAATGATAGGGAGATCAGACGACTCCCTGCTCCTGGGCACCGCGAATTTCTTTAAGGTGAGAAGATGAAGCCTAACGCAGTGCGCAATTTAGAAGATCCTTTCCTCACTGCTAATCAGTTGAAGCTGTGTCTACTTTCCCTGTTATTAACCGTTTGAGAATAGCTAATCTTAGAAAGTGTAGGGCTGCTCGGAAAGAAAACATTGAAGAACAAGCTGTAGATCCCCTAATCTTTGTGACCAGTTCAGAGGATTTCGATTGGGGAGAAGTACTTTTCCACAATGAAACATCTATCTCGACAGATAACAACGGACCTGTCGAAGTCTATCATGAATCTGGTCGTAGATTTTATACTCAATATGTTGATCGACGTCGAAGGTCGAGAGGCATTAGCTTGTCATGCTGAGGCTGCATCTCTCGTGATGGGGTGGGTATCTTAGAGCGTGTCTATGCCCGGATGCGTTCGCCGCAATATATTCGCCTTTTGAAAAACATGTTGCTCCCTAAGCTCAAGAACGTTATCCCATAGGGCCATTAATATTCCAGCAGAATTGCTGTCCGGTTCATATGTCGCAGGACGTTCAAACAGTTTCAAAGAAAGCCTGAGATGAAAGTGATCCTTTGGCATCCTAGGTCACAAGATTTGAAGGCCATTGAAAATTTATGGGCGAAACTAAAAGAAAAAATATTTAGACAATAGCTACTTCGGAATACAAACGAGACCTGGGGTCAAGGTTTGGAGGACCTCTCCCCAGGATCAGCACTATTCTGCGAGCTCCTACGAGGGTTGAACCCTATGGTGCAGCTCTGATCTATTTCTAGTTGAACTAAGATTTATATTTTGTGGCACACAATGATTGAAATGTGTTATGGCTACATGACAAATTTAAAGTCTGTACATGTCCGCGATGGCTCGAAGCAGGTGTTCGGGTGGCCGTAGGTGCTGTGTCAGTAGAGAAATGGAGCCTCTCAGCAAAGAACTGTGATAAAATACCTGCAAAAGAATGGAATGTCTCCATCTCAAATTCATCAATATATGACAGGCACCTTGGGAGAATCTACTGTATCATATGGTGTAGTAAAAAGGTGATGTCGAATGTTTAAATGTGAGAGCAAATCGTGTGAAGATGAACATAGTGGCGGTTCTTCGAGAATTGTCACAACACCAGAAAGTATCAATAAAGTGCATGATTTAGTGCTGCAAGATCGACGAGTCACATCATGAATATATATATAGCAGAGAAAATAGGTTTCTCATATCATAGTGTGCACAATATTTCGGTAAACGAATTGGATATGAAAAAAAAAATAACTGCAAGAGGGTATCTCGAATGTTGATGCCGACGCAAAAACGACAAAGACCAGCGCTCTGCGAGCAACATTTAACTAAGTTTAGAGAAAATGAAAAAAAAATTATTGAACGATGTGTGACTATGGATGACACGTGGGTTCACCATGAAACCAAAATTCGAAGTATGGAATGGAAACACAAGGGTTCACCGATCCCTAAATAATTCAAAGTGCAGCCATCAGCCAGCAAAATTTTGCTCTCTGTTTTTTGGGATGCCCAAAGTGTTATTTTGACAATATTTACAGAAAGGAGCCACAATAACAGGCCTTTATTACGCAAATTTAATTAAAAAATTTCGGGATGCTATCACGGAGAAACGTAGTGACAAGTTGAGGCGAAAGGTTCTTTTCACCAAGACAATGTTCCAAGTCACAAGTCCTTAGTTGCAATGGCTGAATTTTTTGAATTGCTGAGCCAGCCTCCCTATTCACCAGATCTTGCATTCAGCGACTTCATGCTATTTTCGAAACTCAAAGAACACCTGCGTAGGAAGAAATTTTCATCCTATAATGAAGTCATGTAGTCCGTAAACCAGTGGTTTGCAGAGGTTGGGCAACCCTTCTTCCAGAATGCTGTGAAAATGTTGGAGCATCGGTGGGAGAAGTGAATCAATCTACTAGAGGGCTATGTGGAAAAATGAGTTAAGATTTTTTTTTTCAACTATAAGTGAATCAGGGCTACAGCATGGGATTCAACCCTCGTAGATCCAATTCACAGAATAATCATGGCTACCATAGAAACCAACGTTATACGCAAATGCTTCATAGCCACCTAAGCTACTTATACGACACTGAAGGCCTGGCTTTCCTCACGAAGGACCGGGTCCAAAATATAGACAACAAACGTTATTGTGTAGATCACGCTATGAAAGGTCTCCAAGAGTTGGGTCATTACTTTTTTCTGATACTGTACAGCACTAATGCAGCAGTCACCTACGTAATGATAATGTTTATCGATGCCGACGAGCGTGTAGAGGGCACCATTTATCTGCGTCGGATACACGGCTACTTTGTCCATTGCAAATATGCTTTCGTTGGTCCAATTTGTTGAGGCAGCGTATAGACGGAATGTAAAAGGGCATACTCGAATAGTTCGTGGATATCACTTTAGAAACTGAATAAATATCAAATTTACCTTTATAAATAGGTTATATGTAATACGTTTTAAGAAGGTGGAAAAAATATACATTTTACGAATGAATTAACATCAAAGTTACGCACTTACTTGTATAGAAAAATGTGAAAGGCTTGTATTCCTCTTGATATGAGGAATGTTAATACAGAGAAATCTGTATAGATATTGACACAGTTTTATCATAGCCTACATCTTTTCATGTTGGTTTACATGAAAGATTATCTCACTCAAGCCTCCATCTTCATGGTAGTGACATAGTCGATTCAAGGGCATAGAATTCGGGTCCGAATGATCACAGCGGCTTGAAAGAGCGTCGCTTCTGTATCTTCTATATGTACTGTGTCACTTTAATTTTCTTAAAGTTTTGAAGAGCCAAGAGAAAAGGTTCGGAACAGAATTAGCAATAATATTTCTGTATACTCATACCTTCTAAACTCAACTAATGAATTGTTTATGCTTGTAAATTGAATTAATTTGCTTACTATGTATTGTACATCTTTGTAAAACTTTCGAATTGTTCCACGTCTCAAAACTGTAATGCTGAGGCCAAGCCTCCATCTTCATGGTAGTGACATAGTCGATTCAAGGGCATAGAATTCGGGTCCGGATGATCACAGCGGCTTGAAAGAGCGTCGCTTCTGTATCTTCTATATGTACTGTGTCACTTTAATTTTCTTAAAGTTCTGAAGAGCCAAGAGAAAAGGTTCGGAACAGAATTAACAATAATATTTCTGCATACTCATACCTTCTAAACTCAACTAATGAATTGTTTATGCTTGTAAATTGAATTAATTTGCTTACTATGTATTGTACATCTTTGTAAAACTTTCGAATTGTTCCACGTCTCAAAGCTGTAATGCTGAGGCAAGTTCTAAGGAATACAATAATTGAAATGAAAAAAGTTGATGATCCCTGACTTTATTGTGTTGCATTAATGAAAGTTTCTTACCTTCTTCGTAACGAGTCGCTTGAATCATGGTCATACCACACCCATGCGTAATACAATAGCACGAGAGGATAGTATCGCGTACAAAACAATATGTATAAGACCAGTGGAACTGAAACGAACAGCCCGCAGATACAAACTATCATGAAAGTGATGCATGCTAGCGTCTGCAGGTGCCATTTCAATGTTGAGTGGCAAGAATCAGTCTTCTTGTCCATCACGTCCATGATAGTTTCACCTGAAACAAAGGCATACTTTATAGTTGCCATTGGACTAAACAAAACAAACATGTAAATATACACTGTGCCACTTTGTTTTTACTTTTCTTGAAGTTGTTTTGTTTATTCATCTGTTTTACTATTAATTACGAAACGTTAACTCTTAAGTCTAAATAGATGAAAGTATTCAGTATCTACCAATCACCATATCTGGGAATGATGGACATTAAATATAATAATTTTATTACAATTTGATAACACATATTTACTTTATATGAAAACTCAATTGTCATAAACATGTTCCCAAATTCCAGCACTGTTTTTGTCTGATGGTCTTGCAGAATCCGATGACACAGAGTTTCTTCATTATCCACAGGAGTCGAAAACAACAAACGACTTTAAGAGTCCTCACAGAAAGAAGTGCAATGGATTGAAATCTGGTGAGTGTGAAGGCCAAGCATGTTCGGATCTCGATGAGACGAGCTCCGGCCTGTATTCAGGCAGATGGTCGACATTTTGAACAGTTCATCTAAGGAAATGCAAACAAAATGCCTTAGCACAATAAGCCTAAGACTGCGATACGTCCGGAGAAATGACGGCCTTTTTAAAAATAGATTTTATTGATCGTTCAGCGCTGTAGCACTATACAGTAGGGGCGGCCTGTGATTCAGAAGACAAGTTAAGTGCTGACAACTATATGTGACAAAGAATAATATTTCTTCTATCTTACCTTATCTCTTGTAGAGTAGGTCTGTTCTGTTCTTCAGGGCCGCGAATTTGTCAATGATGTCATCTAAAGTCCCTCAAGATGTTTATGAACTATACCCTACCGACTAAAAGTATTAGCTTTTACTACATACGAATCCTAGCTCTACTCATAACATTAAAAATTTACGTTCAACGCGTTTCGAGGTACAATACAACAACTTAACTTAAGTTTGTAACCGATAATAATATTAATTTTGATAGATAATCGAATGATGTTATCGATACAAATCTGCTGTGCACCCTTTGTATCCTAGATGGCTATGTGTTGCCAAGGAGTCCATGATCCGACGAGTGCATGCGTGTGTGGAAGCAAGAGGAGAACATTTTGAACATTTGTTATGCAACACTTGCTGCCAAGCTGACATAATCTAACAGATATTTAATTATGTTCGTTCCTTAATAACGAAAAAACTAAGGATTTTCGGACATAGACTATGTTTATATGAACTTCTTTTCTTGTTTTTGTGTGATGAACATGCCCCAAAGGTTTGTCAAAGTATTTCTGAAACACCCTGTGTATGTATGTATGTGTTTTTTTTTTGTATTTATTAAAAACGGCATGTTCCATTACACTGAGTAATACTACATGCACTGAGCTCTCTTATAATATTACAGTTATTTACAATCATCTATAACAATTCAAAGTTTGCAATCTAATTTGAAGATCAGTTGATTTCGTTTTTGCCATTCACTTATTTCTCTCGAAATATATGCTGCATTTATATTGATTTTCTGCAATTTAAAATTTACAATCTGATTTGGATTATTTTCTTTTCCACAATTTTCTCTTATTTTTTCTCTATAAAATGTTCTAAGGTCACAATTAATTATAGCTATCTACCGTTTATAGTTTACCATCTACTGTTAGACTGTGATGTTATTGCAGATTTTAAAATTATTGATTTTTTATGGTACTCTAGTTTTACAATTATTTACAATTTCTACCATTTACATTTAACATTATTTACAATTCTTGTTTTTTCTACAACTGGCTAATTTTCTCAAAAGGTATATTATTTACAAATTGTATGAGTTTCCTAGTATATTTTTTTATGAGGTCGTCTTTGTTAGGTGGCCAGTTTTCAGTTCTTAATACAGCCGCGATTAAAGCATCTCTTTCCTAATCTAAGAGTTTGCAATCGAACAATAAGTGGTCTACCGTTGGGTGGCTAATTTGACATGGGCATGTTGGATTGTTTATAATTTTAAATCTATGTACGTACGCTCTGGTTTTGCCGTGTTAACATTGCTGTATGTATGTATGTATGTATGTATGTATGTATGTATGTATGTATGTATGTATGTATGTATGTATGTATGTATGTATGTATGTATGTATGTATGTATGGTGCTTAAGAAGTGTCGCATGTATTTATAGGAGATAGTATAGATTGAAACCAGAAAAAAGTTCCTATAAAGAAGAATCCGGAAACAAATACCTGTTGAGATATGGCCCATGTTGTATGTCATATTTATGATTTGCTCAAGCTAACACGAATGACTCAGCCCTGCACTAACCCATTAATATTAAATATTATGAGGTTAATATAATGTGTAGGAATAGTTCTGACATTGTGAATTGTTATACAGTATAATCAAGAATATTTATTATTTTATTGAACATTTTGTCTTACATTTTCACTTTATCTGTTTAAGGTTAAAATGCAAATGAAGAGTCCACTACAAGAATGATGGATGTCACTTTCTTGTCGAAAATGAACCAAGACTGTCAATGCATAGCTTAAGACATATAGGGTGCTATTCATAGACATTTCGCAGCACGCGCTACGAGCGTACTAAGCTAGCCCCGGCTATCCACTGTTTACTAGTACAGAATTCAAATCATATCCTATCGCTAACACTGGTTTATAAATACGAAAAACGCTGATCATCCACCGGAAGCCCGCGCTAAAAATGTCTTTGAATACGGCCCATAGGATGTACATACAGAGTTACTGGCATTAACACTGATAGTCATTGTCCAGTAATGATCGGAAAATCACAGTTAAGCTTTGAGCACTAAGCATTTCAAACTTTCAATTGCTTCTCCTGCAAAATGTATTCCAAATGACATCCATCTTTCTTGCAGTGGACTCTTCAAATATTACAATGGACACGTGAACGAGTAAGGCTACACTATGACTGTCAGTGCTAAAAAGGTCAAGTAGAACGCTCTTGCGCCAGAGAATCCAGCGCGAATTTCATAGCGACATGTAAACATGTGCTGCAAGATCTTCCTGGCAGCTTCTAGCACTATGCAAAAAATTGAAAATAGCGCTCTGTTCTGACCATGTGTGTAAACGTGATGTGATACTCGTATATCTGTATATTAAAAATTGCGTAACGTGGACGAGTACCTTTAGTTTCCGTTTCCTTGACATGATTACACCACCTCAGTAGACGCTACTAGTCTGCTGGTGTCATTGTGAGAAGACAGTTTCACAATAAATTATTTCTCTGCACATAAAGATATTCCACATATTCGCAAATTTCATAAATTGTGCTAGTGGGAAATAGCGTTTGAGGGTAGCAGGGAGAAATTTCGAAAATTAATAAAATCTATGGGATTTTCATTTACTGAATATAAGAACAAAAGGAAACTCCTAATTGAAATCTACGATATAATGCCTAAACGTGCTGTATATTTAAAGTTGATGAAAAAATAGGAAAGCAGACAGAAAACCAATCACGTACCTTGTCGAGACCTACTTTCATAATATGCACTACAATGCTCATAAATGTTGGCAGAATGTAAAGATGTCTTGTGTGTAC
Organism: Periplaneta americana; assembly: GCF_040183065.1. NCBI lineage: Eukaryota > Metazoa > Arthropoda > Insecta > Blattodea > Blattidae > Periplaneta > Periplaneta americana. The sequence goes on along the minus strand of NC_091125.1, from coordinate 58,538,163 downwards.
ACTAATGATAGTTCCGACCTAAACATAGTAGTTGCACATGCTGGTGGTGATGAATGATTTATTCCTGGCGCTTCTGATGTATGATACAACATTTAATACGGGAGATTATCATAATTAAATCTACTAAAATGCATGACAATGCAAGTAATACCAACACTTTCCCCCCAGAAAGTATTTGTTGTGTGAAACAAAATCCACCTACCATATGAACAGGCAAATAAGTCCTTTTCTACCAATGTTTTAAAAGGTGGATTACAAACTTGACTTGCCGAAATTGGCATAGCATTTGATGCGAAATTGAGAAGAGGCGAAATTATTAGAAATAGTGCAGCAAGCTCCAAAAAGGTAAATTTCTTTAGTGACAAAACGCACGCACTAATGCAATTACATACGTAAGACTTACTCCTTGTCATCCAGATTAAAATCGTATAGGATATATAAAAATAAAATGTCAGCAAAATTAGCTTTATCCGTAGTCCAGTTAAGGACAATGATACTGGAAGCTTTTGCCACAATTTCACAGTATGATTGGATGAAAAATATTCAACATGTTCACAAAATTGAGAAAGAATATTGGACTAAGGATGAACTTTTGGAAGAAGTTTTGAACCAACGGCGTAGCTCGATCGGCTGAGGCGCTTGCCTACCGATCCCAAGTTGCGCTCGGGCGTGAGTTCGATTCCCGCTTGGGCTGATTATCTGGTTGGGTTTTTCCGAGGTTTTCCCCAACTCTAAGGCTAATATCAGGTAATGTATGGCAAATTCTCGGCGTCATCTCGCCAAATACCACCTCGTTATCACCAATCCCATCGATGCTAAATAACCTAGTAGTTGATACAGAGTCGTTAAATACTCAACTAAAAAGGAAGTTGAACGTGGGGGTACGGATGATGAAAACACAGTATCTACGTAGTACAGTAGGGAACTCTTTCTGGCACTGAATCAGTAGAAGAAGATGGATATGGATGGAGTAACGCAACGGATACAGCAAGTGAAACTGAAAAGAGACTTACTTTGGAAGAAATACGACCTTTATAAATGAGTTGATTATTCTCTTATTAATACAAAATAACTTTATGCAAATCTGGTTTTCAGCTAAAGCTCCCTCACAAAATAACTTTGTTTTTATTCTCATTAAAATAATTTAATGTAGCAACAAACCATGTATAGGCTACTTGTACCTATTATCAGGAAAACTATAACGATTGTAATTTCAATAGCACTACATTTCGTACTTCGTGCTTCAGTTTGAAACCGACTATACTGCTTTCCGCCACTCACACATCTGTGACACAGTGCATGAGGGTTGGTCACTGAAGGGAAACTAAGAGGTGAAGCTTAAACTGAGAGGATTCAATCCTGCATCGGAATTGGAATCCAAAGTGGCTTAGTGGATAGAGCGTCAGCACGTGAGCTGAAAACCCGGGTTCGAATCCCGGAGTCGGAGAGAATTTTTCTCCGCTCCACCGATCCTTCATCATAGAATAATTTATGCTTAATCTACCTAATCATTTTCCCTGACACTTTTTAACGGCTCCCAATAATGAGTGGACCTGGTAGGCGAGTTGGTATAGCGCTGGCCTTCTATGCCCAAGGTTGCTGGTTCGATCCCGGGCCAGGTCGGTGGCATTTAAGTGTGCTTAAATGCGACAGGCTCATGTCAGTAGATTTACTGGCATGTAAAAGAACTCCTGCAGGATAAAATTCCGGCACTTCCGGCGACGCTGATATAACCTCTGCAGTTGCGAGCGTCGTTAAATAAAACATAACATTTCAACTTCCCAATAATGGTGTTACATATTGTCAATTTTTTAAATTTTGGTTCTGACATCCCGTGGTTGGAAAGTTCGCTTACACGATCATAAAATCGTAGGTCGGATATCTTTGGACGTTAGTGTACCACGCTGCAGTCTGAGTTTGCAACGTCAAATTTTGAAAGGAGAGTTAGCCCATTTTCCCAAATTGTCAATGAGGACATCAAGTTTGACACAAGATCAATTACAGACATTTTGCAGGTATTCTTGAGGGTCTAATTCAAGAATTTTCTATCAGATTTCGAGATCTACACGATTTATCACAGAATCTTAAAATCTTTGCTGCGCCCTATTCAACTACTATAATAACACTACGCAACAATTTTTTTTGTCATGTCCCTGCGATAAAGATAGATGATTCTTAACGAAAAGTCGCACTGATTTTGAAAATGGCTATAGAAATGTCCTATCACGTCAGATTAAAAAGATATAAACACATTTAGAATCTCATATACGCTGTTTCAGATTAAATATTATGTTAGATTAATTCTATTAATATATAATATATATGATATAATGACGCATTCATGCTAGGTTAAGATTAATTCACAAATGTAGTTCTATATGCATGAAATAATATTTGGACCATATTCGAAGGGAACGTACCTGTAACTTTGCTTAAAAGTGTTTGGTAATATGTGATTTTCTCTTGTACTCCTACCTGCTCTCCCTCACAAGAAACCAAAAGTAATCCCCCATCATTATTTGATCCTTACGACCTTGGTACCTCTTCCTCATAATGGAAATGTCTTGATGAAACCATTCCCCTTGTTGATCACTAACATCACTCAGATTTTCCGGGAAAAAGTTTAGATGTGAATGAAGGAAATGGATTTTCAAAGACATACGACAACCCATGTTTTTTTTTAGCACTTCAATAAATTTGACACCAAAGTTTTGTAGTTTTCTTCTTTTGTGTTTCCGAGAAAACCACGTACAACAATTTAGAACAGGGCTGGGCATCGGGAGCGGAACCAGACTCTAAACGGGGACGCTTAATATTCATCCGTCGCTGAATCAACGCTGCGCGGTGTTCGGCGGGGAAGAAAGGGAATGAAGAGAAATCATATGGCTCCCCGTGAGAGAGCAGAATCCGCTCTTACTGATTTAGAATGATTGCCAAGCTGCTAATTCAACCGTTTGTAAATTTTTCTCAAACATTTCGTCCTCCATGAGTTTTCTGATTGAGGTACAATAAAAATCCCTTTTTTAAATTTTGCGTATGTTAGCTGTGGAAGTATGCATTGTAAATATGCAAATCCACTACCGTCCTTGTTGAATGTCTTAACACAATTCTTCATTAGCGCAAGTTTTATGTGTAAGGGAGGAAGAAGAATCTTATCATGTTGAATCAATGGTGTTTCTTTTACATTAATTTCCCCCGGAACATATTCCTGCTGCTTGTCCCACTGTTATACCACATAATGTTTTTCTGTAGCACGGCTGTCCCACCCACAAACACAAAAAACAACAATATTTTATGAAGCCCCCTTGCGAAACAAGCAGCAAACCAATTACTTTAAGGTCACCACATATCTTCCAAGAATGAGTCTCACATTTTAAAACACGTATAATCTTAGACATACTTTCATAACTTTCTTTAAGACTTACAGAATGGAAAACCGGGACAGATGGAAATTCATTACAATTGGGAAGTAACACTGCTTTTAAGCTAAACTAGAAAATAGCGACAATATTATAAAAAAAAAAAAAAAAAAAACAAATTGAGGATCGGGAAAAAAGATCACCCTTTGAATGTGGGTTTGACCCTAAATCAAGAGCTCGATTACCATTTTCCTTACGATTTTTCTTAATTGCAGTAATCTTTCTAATCTTTGATGTAGAAATTGCACTATTATTACCAATAACAATCATTATATGAATCTACAAACAATCGCCAGTCATCTGGATTATGCTCAACCCCTAGTTCACTTATTAAACCATTAACGTCTACACAGTGCCGGATTTAGGCCTGTTGCCTAGGGCGGTAATTTTCAAGGGGCGGCATTTTCTCTCTCTCTCTCTCTTTCTCTTCCTTTTTTTTACAGTGAAAATTGATTTTAAAACACTTGTTGCTAAATCTTTCTGAAATTTGTTCTTGAACACCTTGTGAAAGTCGGTTATTGTTTGTTATCGCATTGTCGCGGTCGCGGCGAGAGTAAAAGGAAAGTGTGCAGTTGCATAGTTACATTGTAAATTTAACTGCTTATATAAACGAGAATCCATTGCTGAAAATCAAATTGGATGTGTGTTTGTTAGCTATTTATCGCTATGGATAATAACCACAACTGTCAATTACATTTACATTATAATGATATCGTCAGCAATACTATTTAATCACTTTCCAGCATGTGCACTACCGTATGTAATTAAATACGAAACGTTTATTCCGCAAAGAGTTGGCGTTTATTTTCAATTTACTTTATAATTCCTATCAAGTAAGAAATACTCGTAATAATTATACCACCAACAAAACCAATGCTTAAAAATAAACCACAGCCTGACTTTCACAAATCAATTTTGTTTCAACAATGAATAAGTCTGAATATGTTTCTTTGCATCGAGTCTGATGTACTTCGTCAGATCCGGGGGCGGTAAACTGCACACACGTTTCAGGTATATGACCTAAAAGAAGGTAATTTACACACATGTAATTTGCACACACCGATTTTGGATATGTAATCTGCACACGCAAACAACCCAGGTAATAAAAACAGGATGTAAATTGCACACAGCGCTAAAATGGAATATATTTACTTTCAACATATTCACTATTACAGTAGTAACGTATTAACCAATAATTTATATTGGTAGGTGGTAGTTTTCTCGCTTAATGAATTCCACTGGGGATATATGCCCCTCATTAAAATCTTTTATATTTCTCTCTATTCTTTCCTCCTTAAGGAGCACTTATTTTTAATTTTTATAGCAGTAGATATCCCCAGAATGTTCACGTATGTGTCTATTTGAAATTCAATTAACCTGTTTGTAAAAGTATAAATATCTGGATGAGCAGAGTGAAATGTGTTGTTGAATCTACTATGAAAATACGTACAGATAGTGATTAATTATACGCTGCAAGCTTTCTGTTTTAGCTGCCCAGATTGAAGGAGGAAAGGTAGCGCCATCGTCTACATAGCTGTCTAATAAATAGTCACAAAAGTTATCTAGTCTTTTATCTTATGGCTTGATGATCACTAAATCAGATACAAAACAGTCGGAAACCTCATGTGGGTTTAAAAGCGGTAGACTGGATACAAGTTTTAGCCATCTGCCTATTTGAGAATCACATTTATATTTCTTTATGAAAGCATATTTTTTAAACTGACTAAGCCAAAATTGACTTAGGTGGAATCTACATCCAATGCAGCATGGATATTACTTATAAACAACTGTGTTCAAGGGCCAATGCATTATGTTGAACTGCTGCGTAACTAGGCCTATCCGTCCAAGTCAGTCTAACTCATACAGTACCTCTCTCCTTCCATCACAAACTGCATAAGTCAATTGTGCTTGTCACCCGTGACATTGGTTGACATTGCGTTCGATTTACATGTCATTTATTAAAAAAAAAATAGCCCGAGTTATGCTGTGTGTGTAATTTACATACAACCCCTACCACCTAGATTTTGTTATGTGTGCAGATTACACACCACAAGTGTATGGAAAAAAATATAGGCCTACCTGAAAAGTGTGTGTAGTTTACCTCCGCCCGTCAGATCAACTATGATGACATCATCAATGCTTTCTCTATGAAGAAAGTGCTAGGGAAATCTTTATACTTCACAAGTAAGATGCATGTATTTTGATTTCAATAATTTATTGTTTTCTGAATTGTAACATTTTATTTAAAACTAATTTAAACTAAACATGACCTGTGTAATAGCTTCTCATAAACTGTTTATGGGAGTTGGGGGGCGGAAAATTTTAGCACTGCTTAGGGTCGGCACTATACCTAAATCCGGCCCTGCGTCTACACAGAAACACATTCTCACATAAGTTACATCACGTATATGCAGGAAATAATATTACTTTACAACCCCATTAGAAGTACCAGACCGGTCTCTACTTGGATTTATCTTTTTGTGATGTCTACTTCTAGAAGAAAAGACAGATTTATTACCGGTATCCTGATAACTGACAAAGGCTTGGTTAGATGGCATAACAAATAATACATTTTCATCTTTATATTTTGTAAGTATGTAAGTAATCGTGTAGGACAGGTGTAGCCAACATATGACACGCATGTTACCAGGTGGCACGCAAAGTCGTTTTCGATGTAGAATATCTAGAAATTGTGACGTAATGTGACATTTTAAGCATTGTTTTCAGAATCTACGCGTAAAAATGGACTAAAACATTATTATCTTTACTGTAGTAAATTTCATGTTGAGTAGTGTAATTGATGATGTTCCTTCTGACCTTCAGTGCAAATTGCTCACAATTCGATGTGATAATGAGTTGAAGGCTAAATATGAATCACGAACAAACCGATCACAATTTTATGAACGTTTTTCGCAAACAGATCTTCCACACATGCACAAAATGGCTGCAAAACTGTTATCAGTGTTTGACTCAAATATGTGTGTGAGAAACTGTTCTCTCTAATGCAGATAAATAAATCTCCAAGAAGAGCTACTCTAAAGCCTTGGTTTTTCTGAACTGACGCATGCGAGATGCGAGGTCTGCGCAACTCGCAGCCATAGAAACCACTCACTATCTCTCGTGTAGTCCGGATTTGTGCAACGCGGGCCTCGCATCTCGCATGCGTCGGTTCAGAAAAAAACAAGGCTTAACTGATGAGTTGCAAGTGCAAGATCGATCGCACCAAACATAAGTCGTCTTATTCAGCGAGAAGAGACGTCCTCCTCATCTGCTGAATGAAATTTAAGATATGCAAGGACAAATGTATTATTATTATAGATGTTTATTTTTTTCTGTATTTAACCTACAGTTTGTCATTCATTGTTTATGCTGTATTCATAACCAAGTTTTTGTGTACTTCTATGCAACGTATTTCCATGACTATAAGTATTAATTGTCCCGCGCCGTGGCGTCGCGATCTGAGGCATTCCACCTAGGACCCGCGTTACGGAATGCGCGCTGGTTCGAGTCCTCATGGGGGAAGAAATTTTCTCATGAAATTTCGGCCCACCCAGCATCGTGATGCAATTGGGGAGCTACGATAGGTAGCGAAATCCGGTGCGAATACCAGCTATAAAGGCTGGGCTAACCACACGATACCTCCATTCTGGTTGGATGATCGTCCACCTCTGTTTCGGCATGTGGGCGTGAGGCCAGCAGCCGGCTGGTCGGTCTAGGCCCTTCAAGGGCTGTAGCGCCACGGATTATTATAAGTATTAATTAATCGAAAGAGTATTTAGTTATCATCACAACTGAAAATAATTTTTCTTTCTTAATCATAGCCTAATGAAATGAATATAACTATACATATTTACTTAGCATGTGTTGTTTGTGTTTCCTGATCATAAGCTGATGAACTGAATAGAACTAGATATTAGGTACAATGAAACTGTTAAATATTTTGATACGCGTTCCTTCCCTAGTGCAAACCAAAGACGTTTTATAGTTTAACCGGTGCAAACAGCTACCTGCAGTGCCTTCCGTCCGAGCGCATAGAGCCGAATTGTGCCTGCCTCTGGTCTAAACTAAACGGTAACTGGACTCGACTGTTAGAGACGTTCAAGGACACACCAGCATGCAATTCAAGTGTGGCCGCATGCAATTTAGGGCCCTTACACACGAGTGGCTTTTTGCCGCCAAGGTCTATTGCAAAAAGCAGTTGACCTTAGCGGCTTGTCGCGGGGATGCAGTCGGTAATATATTTAAATGGAAAACGCCGGTTCCTTTACACACGAGCGCTGACCCCGACTGCAGCCGCTGTCTTGCAGTCGGTCCCCGCGACGGGCGGAAGCATTTTCTGCTTACACACGGACGGCTTTTAGCCGCCAAGGTCGGCGATACGCAATGGTTCAAAACATTACATCTAGCTGGATATAATTAATATCTTTTCTCCTTTTTAACAGATTATCATGTAACTTTGTACAGTATTTACAAGTAGTACATATTTTGTATACAAACTCTGATTACGTTTGTATAAACGAAACTACCCGCTATAAAGGGTGCGTTTAGAGAAAATCAATAACTTTTCTCCTATTTAATAGATATTCATGAAACTTTGTGCAGTAGTTACACGTAGTCTTTTATACAAACTTTGATAAGGTTTTTATAAGGGAAACTACCCCTTATGTGTTGCATCTAGAGAAAATTATTAACTTTCTCCTATGTAACAGATTTTCATAAAACTTTGTGCAATAGTTTCGGGTAGTATATTTGTTTTGTATACAAACTGATTACGTTGGTACAAGGGGAACTACACTTGCGGGGGATGTATTTAGAGAACAATTAATAAGTTTTCTTCTATCTATCAGATTTTCATGAAACATTGTACAGTAGTTATAGATTGTATATTTGTTTTGTATACAAACTCCGATTACGTTTGTATAAAGGAAACTACCCCTTATAGGTGCTGAATTTATAGAAAAATTAACAACTACTCGTATTATTAACTTTTCTCCTATTTAACAGATTTTCATGAAATTTTGTACAGTAGTTACAGGTAGTATATTTGTTTTGTATAGCAACTCTTGTTACGTTTGAGAGAAAGTGGTGCATTTAGTGGAAATTAATAACTTTTCTCCTATCTAACAGATTTTCATTAAAATTTTCACAGTAGTTATAGGCAATATATTTGTTTTGTATACAAACTCTCATTATACTTGTGTAAAAAAAAAAACTGTCCCATTGCAGGGGTGAATTTAGATAAAATTAATACCTTTTCTCATACGAAACAGATTTTCATCAAAATTGTACGCTAGTTAAGGGTAACATATTTGTTTTGTATACAAGCTCCAATTATATTTGTGCAAAGGAAACTATCCCATTATAGGGGTGAATTTAGACAAATTTAATAAGTTTCCTTCTATCTATCAGATTATGATCAAACTTTGTACAACAGTTAGAGGTAAAATATTTATTTAGCAACAAGAGGCAAAGCTTTCTCAGGAGTTAGTGGAATAGGCTTTATAACAGCTGACATATATGCTCTTTTTTATTTTGTGACACGTTTCAGTGTAGTAATTGTAATTTCCTTCACAAAATTAGCAGCATCTTTCTTTCCCTGATCTGTCAAGCTTATCTGTGTCAGAAAGAGAAATTACTCCTTTTTTGAGACTGCAGGTTGTGTGTGGTAAATTAACGACGCTGTATCAACCACTAGATATTTTAGAGTCGATAGGATTGGTGATAGATGTTATTTGACGACACGAGACCGAGGATACGCCATAGATTACCTGACATTCGCCTTACAGTTGGAAAACCCTCGGAAAAAACCCAACCAGGTAATCAGTCCAAGCGGGAATCGAACCCACACCCGAGTGCAACTCCGGATCGACAGGCGAGCACCTTAGCCGAATGACGCCGGTGGCCTGCAGTATGTTTCTAGGTTTCCTTCTCTCAGACCTCTCAGAAGATTCAGAAAAAATTTTCCTAGGTCTGCATCGTCTGTCACTTTTTCCAACAGATGATCGAATGATAGCCCTGATATTCTGAAGTACCGTAGTGAAGAAAATTATCTTCATAGATACGAAGCTCGTGAAAAAGGCAGTGAAATTGGGGATACTGCGCTCATTGAAAGACAATCCGATGTTCCAATATTTTCTGCATTTAACACGTCTTTTTCTAGGACGGAGAAGAAATAATACAATTAGTTCTTCCTCGACGTGCATTATTACAATACGAGTGAAAAATGACACACCTTTTGCAGTTCGACTGCCGCCGGAACCGACGACATACACCGCCCGTGTCGACTGCAGAGTCGCCCATGTCGACGGCTTCTGCCGTCGAAAAACCGCTTATGTCGGCGGCAGACCGACTGCTTTTTGCAGTCGACCTTGGCGGCAAAAAGTCGCTGTGTGTAAGGGCCCTTAAAGTTCACTTTTTCGCATGCAGATCAGTGACGGATTTAGGCCTATGCAACCTAGGCAGTTGCCTACGGCGGAAATTTCCAGGGAGCGGCATTTTCTCTCTCTCTCTTATTCTCTTCCTTTTTCATTTTAGTTTTACAGTGAAATTTGTTTTTAAAACACTTATTGATACATTTTTCTGAAGTTTGTTCTTGAACATCTTGTGGAGATCGGATATTGTTTTGTTATCGCATTGTCGTGATCGTGTTGAGAGTAATATTACTTATATTGTAATGCCGATATCACGTTATTATACTTTGAAACTGCTTAAATTTAACTACTTATATAAACTTATATAAACAAAGATAAACCACACATGTTGGGCCAATTATACAGTGTAACGTTTCTCATATAAACAAAATGTAATGTTGAAAATCAAATTGGATGTGTGTTTATTATATTATCGCTATGAATAATAACCAAAACTCTCATTTACATTTCCAATATAATACATATATCGTCAAGAATACTATTTAATCACTTTCCAGCATGTGCACTATCGATATGAAAGGTTTATTCCGCAGAGTGAGAGTTTATTTTTCAATTTACTTTACCTATACTTCCTATCGAAGTATATTTCACCAACAAAATCAATGCTTAAAAATAAACCACAGCTTGTCTTTCACAAATCAATTTTGTTTCAACAATGAATAAGTTTGAATATAATTATTTCTCTTCGTTGATTCTGATATGCTTCATCAGATAGGCTTTGATGACATCATCAATGCTTTCTCTGTGAAGAAAGTGCGAAGGAAATCTTTATAATTCACAAATAAGATGCGTGTATTTTGATTCCAGTAATTTGTTTTCTGAATTGTAACATTTCATTTAAAACTAATTCAAACTAAACATGACCTGTATAATAGCTGCTCATAAATTGTTTGTGAGAGTTTGGGGGGGCGGCAAATTTTAGCACTGCCTAGGAATGGCATTATACCTAAATCCGGCCCTGAAGCAGATCCCTACACTTACAGCGTATTCCGAATCTCACCTGACCGGTGAACATCAGTGACGTCACGCTGGAGTGAAGTTATAGGAGAATGGAAAAATTTACACAACGCAGAACTACACGCATTGTACTCTTCACCTAACATAATTAGGAACATTAAATCCATACATTTGAGATGGCAGCGCATGTAGCACGTATGGGTTAATCTAGAAATGGATATAGAGCGTTAGTTGGAAGACTTGAAGGGAAAAGACCTTGAGGGAGGCAGGCGTAGATGGGAGGATAATATTAAAATGAATTTAAGAGATGTGGGATATGATGGTAGAGACTGGATTAATCTTGCACAGGATAGGCACCGATAGTGGGCTTATGTGCGGGCGGCAATGAACATCTGAGTTCCTTAAAATCAATTTGTAATTAAGTGATATAGATATTTATATATGTGATTCTCTTTAGTATTGTCTGGAGGAAGCGAAATGTCTAAGGAAAGATCAAAAGGTAGCTATTACTTACTGATAAAATAAGAGACCTACAATATGTTATAGTGTCCCGATCACTTTAGCAAGATCTCTTAGCAGAATAAAATGATTCTACCCTCTACATTTCAAGGTAGTTCACGAAACATACAGAAGCTAAGTGCACCAAGATGCTATCTCTAGTGTTGGAAAGCATGGCAAACCTGATATTTTCTTAACTCTCACCTACAATCCGCAATGACCTGAAATAGCTACTGCTTCACTCCCACATGAAAAACCGACTGATCGTCCTGACATTGTTACTTGCGTTTTCGCATTCAAACTCAAGAACTGAAGATGTATAGGTTCAATAAAAAGTATTTAGCATAAATTTTCTGTTGGTTCCATACATAAAGTGCTGAAAATGAACAAATTTTCCCCTACAAAATACAAAGTCACCAATAGCTCTGCGAAGGCGATTTTGATAGAAGAATAGAATTTTGTGAACAGATGTCTTAGAGAATTGAAGATGATCCAAATTTGACACAGAATATTTGCTTTGCTGATGAAGGTACTTTTTTCTTAAATGGGTTTGTTAACAAACACAATTGTAGGTACTGGGGTATTGAAAATCTTCATGCTTTTCGTGAAGATAACACCTAGTTTCCTCAGAAGACGAATGCATGGGCTGGAATTTTTGGGGATGATATTGTTGGACCGATTTTCATTGAAGAAAACCTGACTGGAGAATTGTATCTGAACATATTAGAAAATCTAATTGATCCACTTATAACACTGTCGCTAGAGAACCAAGTCAATGAAAGAAACCTGGTATGGGAGGAAAAAAAAATTGTTCTTTCAACAGCACGGAGTTCCCCCACACTATGCGGTACCTGTGCGACAATGGCTGGGTAGAAAGTTTTCTGGAAAATGGAATGGTAGGAGAGGTACTGTAGAATGGCCGTCGAGATCTCCAGACCTGACGCCTCTTGACTTCTTCCTATGGGGTCATTTGAAATCAGCTGTTTATACTCCTCCTCCTGAGAATATTCAAGAACTGAAAAATAGAATAACCCAAGAATGTAATCGGATTAGTATGGAAACACACCAGAACGTTCGCGAGGAGTTCCGAAATAGACTGTATTACTGTTTAACCAACAGTGGAGCACATTTTGAACACCTGATTTAGTGCAAAATAAACTTTTTCTTGTCAGGTTGCCAGGCAAAGGATGTGAAATAAATGAAGTATGAGTGCCCTTTCATAGGCCTATAGGGGTGCCATTTGAAATTCCAAAGTGAGATGGTTCGGGGTGGGGGTGAATCTACAATGCAATTAAGCCTGGTTTCAGACTTCCCCCTCAATATCTAAATTGACGTGTTTTTTGTTTAAATTTAATTAAATTTAAATAATTATTTATTTAGACTAGAAAGTTTTGAAATGAAAGCCCTGCATATATATAAAGGAATTGACTGGGTCACTGGCTGAGAAGAAACTGCATACTGAAGGATGCAGTGGAAGGAATGGTGAACGGGAGAAGAGCTTGGGGAAGATATCAGATAGACGACATTAAGATGTATGGATCATATGCGGAGACTAAGAGAAAGGCAGAAAATAGGAAAGATTTGAGAAAGCTGGTTTTGCAGTGAAAGACCTGCCCTTAGCCAGAACATTATGAATGAATGACTATATATGTTGTGAGATTTAATCGATTAATTGATCAATTTCTATTGTAAGATTAATCGATCAAAATATTTAATCGAATAATCGAGTCGATTAAAATTAATCGGTTGTATTTGATATTAATTATTATTTTGTTAATGCAAACTCAGAATAAAAATTCCGACAATATTCGTCTTTCAGCAATTGCTTACTTCAAACACAATAATACCGATCTTTTGTAACTGCAAAGCAGCTAGCATAGGGAAAATCTTTGCAGAAACCCTTCAGAAAGAGATTAAGATATGAAGATAGTGACCTGATCTACCCCTATTGAAAGTTGGAACACAATGCGAAATCCTTACTAACTTTGTCAGCTCGGCTTCCTAGCATATGAAGTACATACTTTTCTGGGATTCGCCCCCCTCATCCCTTAGCCATGGCTATACTGTGTGCAGGTGAGACTATCTTCTTCTCTTTTTAAAATGATGTAACCCAGTCTGTTGTTCTGTCGCAGTTCCTTTCCTGAGTTTCTAGATAAAGCTTTTGTGTTTAGTTTGCTAAAGAAAAAAAATCAGATTTCTGTGGTCTTTGAAAAAAGTGAAAACTCCATTATGTCGCAGGCCTATGAGAATTTAAGAAGTAAACTTGGTGAAACGTTTGGATTTAAATTGAATGATCGTGGAGAAGTGCTTGATAGAAAAAAAATCGTGTTTAGTGATGCAGGAAACACTTACTAAACGTAGAGCAGCACTTAATTCGGAGCATGTGAATGCACTCATAAGTTTAAAATCATGGATGAAGCACTAACTAGGTGAGTCTTCATACTTTTTTTAATTTGTGTTTGTCTCAAAAATCCCCGGAGAATTGACAATAAATTATAAGCCTACATAATGAATAATATATGTTAGTAAATAACTAAAATAGTATTGTTTTGTAATATAACGATATACAATGTACATACATACTTATGCTTGTCACAAAACATAAATTAAATTTAACAATAATTGTGTATTACAGTATATTAAAACTTTTTTCAAATCGATCAAAGCTGGATTAATATATCGATTAACTTCAAATTGTTAGTCGATTAAATATTTTGATCGATCGACAGCATTAATATATTTAAACTATTCTCCGTTATAAATGACGTCAAATGTCATGATTGAGATGCAGAGAATGATTTTATGTTTAATCCATGAAACGAAAAATGATTTCATGTAAGTATGTTTTTTGAATAATAGTTTAACAAAACAAACTACAAACAGTACTCTAATTCACACATAATTAAAAAAAATTGATAATTCTGGAGGACGACCACTTCACGACTTCCGAACTTCTTATCACAAACAACGATTTTATGCTCGACTTTCGAAAGGTAATACAAAATAAATTTCGGAAATATAATTTTGACTGTAACCTAATTTAACCTATACTTACGGCTTTTAAGAAACCCAGAGGTTCATTGCCGCCCTCACATAAGCCCGTCATCGGTCCCTATCCTGTGCAAAATTAATCCAGTCTCTATCATCATATACCACCTCTCTCAAATCCATTTTAATATTATCGTCCCATCAACGTCTCGGCCTCCCAAAAGGTCTTTTTCCTCAGGCTTCCCGACTAACACTCTATATGCATTTCTAGATTCGCCCATACGTGCTACATGCCCTATGACAACATAAACTAACCTAATCTAACCTAACCTAACCTAACCTAACCTAACCTTAACTAACCCAAGCAAAACTAAACTAGCTTAAGCTACTCCGTTCGCACTAAGCAGTAAACATCGCCTACCATCAAACATAACATTATGCTACCGTCCAGAACTACACAAAAGGTTAAAAATCTAAAACATGTAAAACTATAGTCCCCTGGAACAATTTACGCATATAAATTATGGGAATTTAATATAGAATAATAATACATGCTCAGAACTTCTAAAATCCATGGAGAAACTTTCCTCCAGAATTAATAAACATTATTGATACATAACGCCTAAAATGTGTAATGAGAAATTATGTGCCACCTTCATGACACTTATTTTATATTTTAAGTAAGTTCACAATTGCAAACTTATTCGATACATCTTTGGGAAATAGGATCCTAAGACCTAACGAATTAAGCAATGTACTTCCCTACTAGCCTATTTTTAATAAATTAAATTTGTTCATTTTTGTTCCGTATATTAGTAGTTTTTACTTTATTGATGTTGAAATAAATTTTAAACACAAATAAGAAATCCATCCGAGTGTTTTGTTCTACATAATATGTTCTACATATTATGTAAGTTATATATTATGCAATTATTAACATGTTTTAGGGACCTGATTTCATGCTTCTCGTAGAGTTCTGTGATATTTGTTAGACTACTACATAGCATAAATTATGTCGCTTCATTGTGCGAAATAGCGTGTAGCTGCACTCACCTTCTGTCCAACTTCCAGTAAGAAGCGAGATCCTGTAGTGTCAATTTGTTGAAGAGATTAAAGGCTTAAATGCTTGTTTCTAGAATCAACACCCTCCTTCAACGCAATCTCCCTTCCCTCACTTTCATCCAATCAAAGTACACGCTACTGAAAGATAAATAAAGATTAATATTGATATAATCGTTTTTTTTTTACTGTTAAGCTATGTTGCTGAAAAACAAAAACTTGTCGGACGTAATTCTTTTAATGAAGGCCAACTCAAGGAGTACTAGCGCAAGATCATTTGTCGCTTGGTATTACGTGAGACAATTTTGAGTTGATGGGAGCAGAGGAATAAGTAAACAGAATCTTAGTTTAGAAAAATGATAGAACTTTTTATAGTCTTGAAGCTATGCACGTCAAAACTTAATCTTTATAGATACACATATATCTTTTAGGGCATGAAAAACTATTGTTTCTTACAGCTGACTGCAACGATAAAAAAGCAGTATGGTTTTACACTCTCACTTTTCATTTTTCATGCCGCGCTCCACGACAATACAGTTGCTTAACTATTATTTAACTTGCGTTTGGAGAAAGGAATGAATCCTTCCTTAATTGGCCACTCCATTGAGGACGTGTCTAGTTATATTATGAATGTTCATGGAATAGTAAAACACTGCTCACGGCCTGCTGTTTATGTTAATTTAGTGCACAGAACTTTAAAAATAATATACTGTGTTCTTATTTGAAGACCTCGCCGTCCTCTATTGAATATTGTGTAAGTTACTCCATGACTTTGTGTAGTCATCACATAAAAATTATTAATGGAGAAAATTCGTCCCGACACTGGGAATCGAAACCAGGATCACTCAACTTTGGCCGGTGCTGTGGATCGAATCCAGGCATAGCTCAGTTGGTTAAGAGCACTCAGCTCGCCAAGCTGAGGGGTCCTGGGTTCGATTTCCGATGCCGGAACGAATTTTTCTCCATTAAACCCTACTGCTACTTTTGGAGACTAGTTAGTCCCAATATTTCTCCTTCGATTTCTATTGAGTCCTTTAGAATCATATGTATTCTCACTCCAGAAGTTGATGCAAAGATGCATCTGTCCGCAAAGGAAGGGCTGTTGTTGGGACGAATTGTAATTTCGATTCAGTATAGATTTAGGAACTTTGTTTCAGTTCGGTGGGCGATGGTCTTTTTTTGTACTGATTTACTCTGAAGCTTGCGACGGGTTTTACCTGGTGGCACGCGTTGTTGTTGTTTATCTTCCTCTCTGTCGCGCCGCCGGCAGAGGAGAAGTCTGTGGACAGATGCTGGAAGATCTTGTCCCCCGGTAGAGGAGATCTCTTCTCAGGGACCTTGTGGTTTTGTGGGCGTAGGATATAATGTGATGTTCGTCGTTCTCACGAAAAGAAACCAAGGAGTAGAGTTCCACTAAGTGTATTTATTCGGCTCACTTCCCTTGCTTGAGTCCAAGCGACGGAATACTGGCTGTTGTCTTCCGTGTGATTTCGGCTTCTCGTCTAACGCCAGTTTAAAATCGCTGCTGTCACTTTTTGAGTAAAACACAAAGCTAAAAAGTGCGAAATCTATACTTTATCACTTTGATCGGCTGGAAAACGGAGAATGATAAGATATACACGATCGGAACAGGTGCCGGAAATATTATTATTACTCACGCGATCGGCTCACAGGCCGTAGACTATATTAGTGAGTAAACACGCCACTGGCCGGCAGTCTTCTGACCAAACACACGATCGGCTCACAGGCCGGTAATCGTCTCGGGGCTACACGCTCGGCTCACGTCCTTTTAAATACTCACTAAGGTGACGCGCTCACCAGACGCTACTATTGTTTGCCAGATTCAAACAACGCTACCAGCGCGTTCCTAGACAGGAAAAACCCCTTTATGCTATACTAAAGTTCAGTAACCTACCTCGCGTCTACTAGTCTTAAATGCGTTAGGCGCCTGTCAGACTGAGTGAATAAAGAGCCTATTACGCGCTTCGCTGATCCCCGTGGCGTAGGTTAAACAAACATCTCAAAGAAATATAGAAATATCAAAAATGAAACAATACTATAACTTATATAGGAGAAAAAATATCTTACTATCGCCGGACCACCCGACTACAGCTTCAAATGCCCCTTTCTCAACAATGGAAATTCCCCTAAAGAATTTTCATTGTTGGGAAATCTCGCCTTCGGCAATGCCAGTCTACCGTTATCCCTATCGCGATCAGCCAGGATACACGCCATCTTGCTCAGCTATACAAATTCTAAAATAAACATGACATATATGTTTTTAAACAATCTCTCTGTGCACACAGTCATCATTCAAGCATACTTGTTAATCATCCCTCACACTATTTACATACATTATCTACAAAATTCATAAGATTCTTATTTACAGTGTCACACATTATTCAATCACGCATCCGCCTTGCGTACGCAGTTATACTGCGCCGCACTGTACATTGGTATCCTGCCTTTACACAATAGACTAGCTCACCATTCCAACTTACGTATCTATATTTACATTGTCTTGCCTGAATGGTCTTAGCAGCTGTTTATGGTATCTACCTAGAACCTTGTTTTTGTTTAGGTCCTTCAACTCGTAGGTATGGTCCCCAAATTTATTTGCTATAGAGAATGGTCCCTTATACAATAGCTCCATCCTCGAGTATCGACCTCTTAAAGCCGACGATAACTTTATGTCTCTTAACAACACTTGATCTCCAAACTTCGGTTCCCACCGGTGTCTATACCTCTTTACTTTTGACCTTCTCTTTTCTGCCTTTTTCTCTATCCTATCCAATGCCAATCTACACAGTTGTTCCTCATTCATCGAATCACCCTCCTGTATAGCCTCCGGAAGCTTTCCGATCATTGGATCCGGGTCTATCCCTAACATTAGTTTTATGGGAGCGGTCCCGGTAGTAGGGTTCACCGAATGGTTCATCACCTTCTCAATTACAGTACATTGTTTAAACCAGTCTTTGTGGTTCCTATGACATAAGATTCTAAAATACAATGATATGTCCCTGAGGGCTCTCTCGCATGGGTTTCCGCTTGGAAAATAGGCGGAGCAGTTATACATTTTGATACCTGCGCTTCTTAGTCTGTCAGTAAACAACCTCGATTTATGTACAGAAACGTTATCACACAACAATGCCTTCACTGGAACATACTTCGGTACATAATCATTGAGTATCTTATCTGCACAAATTTTACTTGATAATGATCGCACAGGGTAGATTTTTACAAATTTAGTGAACACATCATATGTTACAAAAATATATTTATGTCCAAATGCAGACATCGGCATAGGACCATGTTCGTCTACAGCTACGAGCTCGTTTTTGCTTCCCCTGACAATAACTTGTGGTACAGTGTCGAATTTTACATTCATAGGTTTCGCCTTCTGACAAATTACACAACAAGAGACAACTTTCCTAACTTTCCTTGCCAGCTGTTTGATATACACCGATTCAGCCAGGGTTAGCGAAACTCTCTCGCTCCCTGAGTGACTCATAGATACGTGAAAATCACGAATTAGTTCTTCTTCCATGCTAGTAGGAATGTACACCTTCCATTTCTGGACGTCTCTCCCGTGTAGCTTATACAACACTCCAGAGCGCATACCAATTGACTCACCTTGAGCCTGTGAGATCTCTTTAGCCGTGTTCTTCATATTTCTTATCGCGGGGTCCTCATCTTGCAAATCTGCAATCCTACGAAATCTACCCGCGAGTGAACTATTCCCGGTGGAATGAATTTTCATGACCGCGATCTCATATTTAGGGGCGGTAATAGTTTCCGGCAACCCCGATTTTGAATTCAAACGGGACAGACAATCTCCGAAGATATTCTCTGATCCCGGAATATGCTTTATAGTTACATCATAGGCGAGAATTTCATGAACGTACCTAGATATCCTAGAGTTGGTCAGTTTGCACCGGTTTAGGAAGCCTAAACTCACGTGATCCGTGTACACTACAATATGACGATTGAAAATGTACTGCCGAAACTTCTGTAGTGCGAAGTATACTGCAGAAATTTCCAACTCCGTAATTGATGCGTTACTTTCCGTCCGCGACAAACCTCTCGAGGCCGTGGCAATCACGTGTCGCTCGTTGTCTTCGCTAGTTTGACACAGTACTGCGCCATAACCATACGAAGATGCATCAGTGTATATCTGGTAAGGTAGGCGGTCGTTAGGCCTTTCCAGCAGAATCGAGTCAGCGAACAATAGTTTCGACCGATCGAAAGCCTCTTGTTCCGCTGCTCCCCATCTAAATGGTGTATCTTTCTTTAGGAGTTCCCTCAGTGGATGCACGTGTCGCGCGAAATTGACCAGGAACCTATTTTGGTATTGGAGGATACCCAGATATCTCCGAACCTGCTTCCTGTTCTTAGGAGGTGGGATCTTCATAATGCTCTCCACTCTCTCTCGGTTCGGCCTAACTCCTTCCGTTGAAATCACATAACCCAAGAATTCGGTCTCAATTTTGAAAAACGCAGTCTTCCCTAATTTCACTGTCATTCCAGCTTCCCTGAGTTTACTTAATACAAAATCAATGTCTCGAATGTGTCTCTGTATATTGTTCCCATATATCAAAAAGTCGTCCACATACTGCGCTAAAAACTCTTTTGTGGAATCCATGAAAATCCTATCGAGTGCTCTTAATAACGCCGATCCTGAACTTGCAATGCCAAAAGGGCAGCGCGTGTATTGATATACGCGTCCGTTGTGCAAAAACGCTGTATATTTCCTAGATTCCTCGTCTAAAGGGATCTGCCAAAATGAGCTCGTTAAATCTAAGCTCGTGAACACGGAACAATCACTCATCCTACTTAAAAGTGTATCTATGGGTTCCGTGCGGAAGTTGTCTCGGACTGAAAAGGAATTTACATGTCGGGCATCGATCGTGACCCGCAGGCTACCATTCTGCTTCCTTACCCAACACAAGGCGTTTACATACGGAGAATCTGATACTTCAATTATTCCGTCCCTCAACATGTTGTTGATGACCTCGTCTGCCTGCTCTCGTATCGAAAGTGGAATGGGCCTACACTTATGCCGAAATATCTCTAACCCCTCTACATTAATTTTATGAGTGTACACATTACACAGCCCCGGCGTATCTGAAAATACATCTAAATTTTTCACTACCACGTCCATTAATTGTCTTCTCTCTTTCTCACTAATCCCGTACGCTTCACTGACTTTCCTATTTACTGCCTCGAACGTACCCTCGTCAATCCTATTGTTCGCGGCGGCTATTCCTTCAACGCAGTGTCGCGACCCTACCGCGTTAACGTCACTTTCGTACAAGTGACTATTACGTAATGACTGCACCCGGGCTAATTCTACAATGCACAAATCACAATTCCCGCAGTCTACATTACACGTTCCCTTCTTACGGTCCTCATTTTCCCACGGATTGATCTCGATTACTGCATTCTTGCAAATTCGGATATGTTCTACAAAGAATAATTCCTCCTGCAACTCTCTTTCCCCTTTTGATCTCTCATCTCCTTCTGTGGATGCGCCCCCCGTGCTAAACGGTACGTGTCCTATGTTTCCCTCTTCGGTGATCACGCCTAAATTATTTCCTCCGAAATCTAATAACGCCTGCCATTCGTAGATACTTTCTACGCCAATTATAGCATCCATGGTTAATTTTTGCACCACTAGGAAAATTGCCTGTAGTCTTAGATCACCACATTCAATCTCGAAGAGCACCTGGAATCTAACTTTCTCCCGCTTCTTCCCTAACGCGCCAGCGCAGTACAGTGAACAAATCGGAAGTACCTGCAATTTTACTCCTGACTCTTTAATTTTCTGAAAAAATTCCATGCTGCACACATTGTTGGTTGACCCAGAATCTAATAGCACACAACAATTAACACCAAAAATCTTTACATCTATACAGGGTAATGTGTATATGCCCTTATTATCCGTTTCTCGGCATGTGATTTCACTCGGTCGGTTTATGTTGATCGTGTTTGCGGACCCTTCAGATAGTGTTCTATGACACTCGGCTACAGAAATCTCCGAGTCCTTAAGATTTCTGCATCCTAGTTTCCCGAAGCGGACCCATTTCCACACTCATCTCTCATTTCGTTCCTCCTTGCTGTAGGATCTCTACCCGGGCTTGCCGGCCTGTCACACTCGTTGCTACACGTGGCTGGCATTCTATTGTTTCCCTGCTGCGCCGCCACCATCAATGCATTTCTGCGGTCTCTTTCT
Source organism: Periplaneta americana (assembly GCF_040183065.1). Classification (NCBI taxonomy): domain Eukaryota; kingdom Metazoa; phylum Arthropoda; class Insecta; order Blattodea; family Blattidae; genus Periplaneta; species Periplaneta americana. Next base: position 58,516,579 of record NC_091125.1, on the reverse strand, counting down.
TGTTCCTGCCTCCTCCAGTCTCCCCTGTTATTCCAGCCCCTACCAAAATTAGGCTGCCAGAATCCTTGCCTGTATCTCCTATTTCTTATCCAGTGGGGTGGGTTGCTGTCCCTAGGGTGCACATTTGCCTCTCTATCCGTATACCATCTTATGTGATTAATTCTGCGGACTGGTCCGCCCCCATTATTTCTCATCCTATTTACATTACTTCCGCTACCGCGGTCAACACCAGGATTATTGCGGTTGTACATATTTCTGACAGGTTGAATATCCCTCCTATTTCGGTTTGGACTGACAGTACCACTTTGACCCCGACTATTATTATTATTATTATTATTATTATACCCATAGCCTGGTTGTCTGTCAACTGCCCAACTATTTACATTCATGTTTCCTCGAGGTGGTGAGAGGGTGCCATGTGCCCCTCTCTCCGCCTTCGAGTGGCTGGAATAACCCTGCGTTCTCTTCTCTACACAATTAGTTGCGTCATAACTTTCGCCTCCATTGTGTGTCATGTCAGAACTGTCTAGCGCGGTCAGGAGGTCAATCGTCTCCCCAAAATCTCGTGGTCCCGCGATAATTAAATTATACCTAATATTTTCCGGGTAATGGGATATGATAGTTTGTATCAATTCAGAATCTGGCATTGGTGGATTTAGACTCTTTCCCTTTTTGACAAGCTCCATAAAGTAATCAATCATCGATATGCCTTTCTTAGCATCAAACCTACTATCATTGATTTCTTTTCTGATTTTCTGCTGTTGCCTCTGCCCCCAATACCGGTCAGAGAACTTTGTTTTGAATTCTCCATAACTAACCTGTGCGTCTAAAGCTACGAGAACCCAATTAAGTGGCCGTCCTCTCAGACTTTTTCTCACGACGGTCATTTTTAGTTCCTCTGGTACCCCTTTCACGTTAAAATACGTTTCCAATTCGCGGATATAACAGTGAGGGTTTGAGAATTCCACCTCATCAAATACGGGATAACCAATTTCATTAATGATATGCGTGGGATACTGTGGGCGACCTAAAGATGACCTCTCGTTTACAATATTTAAATTACATTGTTCCAGATTTCGGGGGTCTTTGTTCTCTCCGACCACATGATTACTTATGTTACCACCTCCTACTATATTTCCTAATCCCATATTACTGCTCCCGCTAGGCGTTCCGCTCACGCTCGGTTCGCTAATTGAATTATCGACAGTGACTCCATGGATCCTATCTTGCATCGAATTCCATCTTGATTCTAAACTCTCTAGGCGTTCTCTCTCTTCCTTTCCCTGGTCTCTCACTACTCGCCTAATCGCCTCCATCTCTCGATCCACCCCTTGTAACCTCTCATCTACCGTTCCTTCTATGGCCGACCTCGTCTTTTCGTTCTCAGCAATTGTGCTGTTCCTCACCTTCTCCTCTAGTTCTCTCATGTTCTCTGCCATCTTATCTACTACGACGCCTAGTTGACTTTCTATTTCCGTATTATTGTCTGCTATCTTCCCCTCCAAGTTTTCTATTCGACTCTCTATCAGCTGGTTTACCTGTTCCCTAATCTCTCTGGAATTTTCTCCCATCCTACTCTCCATTTCTGATAGTTTGCTGTCCATCTGCCTCATCAGTTGTTCAGTCTTTTGGCCTAGCCTCTCATCTATTTGCTTTATTTGTTCTGAAATTTGCTTCGCTTGCTCAGTACTTTGACCTAACCTCTCATCCATTCTTTTCATTTGTTCCGTACTCTGACCTAATCTTTCATCCATTTGTCTCAAACTCTGTTTCAATTGCTCTGAATTATCCTGTTTCATTTGTTCAAAATTTTGCTTAAATTGTTCTGAACTATCCTGTTTCATTTGTTCAAAATTTTGATTAAATTGTTCTGACATTTGTTTCGCTTGCTCAGTACTTTCACCTAATCTTTCATCCATTTTTTTCATTTGTTCTGTACTCTGACCTAATCTTTCATCCATCTGTCTCAAACTCTGTTTCAATTGCTCTGAATTAGTCCAAGCGACGGAATACTGGCTGTTGTCTTCCGTGTGATTTCGGCTTCTCGTCTAACGCCAGTTTAAAATCGCTGCTGTCACGTTTTGAGTAAAACACAAAGCTAAAAAGTGCGAAATCTATACTTTATCACTTTGATCGGCTGGAAAACGGAGAATGATAAGATATACACGATCGGAACAGGTGCCGGAAATATTATTATTACTCACGCGATCGGCTCACAGGCCGTAGACTATATTAGTGAGTAAACACGCCACTGGCCGGCAGTCTTCTGACCAAACACACGATCGGCTCACAGGCCGGTAATCGTCTCGGGGCTACACGCTCGGCTCACGTCCTTTTAAATACTCACTAAGGTGACGCGCTCACCAGACGCTACTATTGTTTGCCAGATTCAAACAACGCTACCAGCGCGTTCCTAGACAGGAAAAACCCCTTTATGCTATACTAAAGTTCAGTAACCTACCTCGCGTCTACTAGTCTTAAATGCGTTAGGCGCCTGTCAGACTGAGTGAATAAAGAGCCTATTACGCGCTTCGCTGATCCCCGTGGCATAGGTTAAACAAACATCTCAAAGAAATATAGAAATATCAAAAATGAAACTATACTATAACTTATATAGGAGAAAAAATATCTTACTATCGCCGGACCACCCGACTACAGCTTCAAGCTGCATGTTAAGATTCAAGGCACTGGCCAGTTAATGCTCCACACCACTTGCCATGTTATTTCATTGGACGCCCAGTCTTATAGAACCGGTCCTCCGAAGGTTACTTTCGAATTGCACGTGGCGTCTGGCCTTGTGTCAGTGTATACCTGTCAAGGAGGTTTTTGAGTAGCGACTGCATATAAGCTGTTACGGTTCAGTGAATCGTGTCTATAAATGCATAGAGATTATTATATAACGAACAATTGCCGCCTCGAAATCCACATCGTTTTTGATGTTCTGAAATGACAGTCATTCGCCGTGATCGAGTAGTTAACCTCTTTGCCTTCCACCTTGGTGACCCGGGTTCGATCCCCGTCTGCGCCATGAAGGTATTTGTGGTGAGGGATTTTCTCGGCGTTCTCCTGTTTCCCATTACTCCATAATCATCTTCATTCTGCGAGGTCTCAAGCCAGACCTTTAGAACAACAATGGCTGAAAGTTGTGCATATTCGTGTTTAGTCTTTTAAAATGATATTCAGGTTGAAAGCAACTTAAATTTTTTTGTATGTTAGTTATAATAAAATCAATACAATCTTAGGCTAATTAATACGTTATCTGTCTCCTTTGTATTTGTGTTTACCAAATATGAAGATTGCAAAAGTAGGATAGATTTTCTTCCGTAAGTGAAGATGTTAAGACTCCGATTCAAATTACGGAGATTAATATTGTATTTTGAAAACACAATCATGATAATTTCTTTTCTTTTGTGTGTCCTAGATAATACCCTAGATCATGTGATCAGGGATAATACTGACAGATAGTCTACACTGAATGAAAACAGCGTAATTTCAATTCATATTTGAAAACTTTAGTTATCACCAGTGTGCAATTGTAGTGTAAAGGTCCATTTCGGTACTGTAACCTTTTTTTTTATCATGTTAGGTGCAGTCGTGACTCTTCACCTCTGGACCGTAACAGTTTATGCGCAGTCGTGTTACTGTGAGTGTCTCAAACTAGTATGCATTCATTGTACGAAATAGCCTATAATCTTTATGTTATATTCTACTTTCATTAATGAAATAATTATCGAGCGTTATATACAAAGAGAGATAAGTAAATTGAATTGTTTAATTGCTGTTGATGAATAAGGAATTCAAAACGTTTCGGAGACTGTCTCATCTTTTTCTTCAGGTGGAAAAGGGAGAGTGAGAAGGGTATGCTGTTCGTTGGGGTCGTTACAAACAACTACTTTGCTTGACTAGAGCAGTAACTAGGGCTACATAGTATCAGTTAAACACTGCGTATAATTCCATATTATCATTTCTTATGGATAAGGCATATTTTAAGCTGTTTACGTTAATACGGCTTATTAAAGTATCAGCCCCCCACATTGATATTTATGCGTAACGGTTTACATAAATATTTCATTCTTATTACTTTTATATATGATTGTCAAGCAAATTTAAATAGTTTACCATATTGAGTTCGTCCATTTACACGGGAATTCTGTTCGGATTAAGATTCAGGTAAACACGTATTCTATCGGTATGACTCTGCACATACTCAATTGTCATTTGTTTCGGTTTTTGCGAAAGCGGTATTTTGCCATTAATTTCGTTACCAAATAGGCTTTTTGCAGCGCTCCTGCCACCTTCGTGTTCGCTCGACTAGAGTCCTGCATAACCGGTTAGGAAAGATGGGAAAATACATATTACTACTGAACGCCTGGCGCTATAGACAGTATGCGAAGCTCTTGCGTCTCGCAGAGTGGTCAAATGTTCGGTTTAACGAATGTCCGAGACTCACTCGAGTGGACGGCTATGAATCATGAAAGATGATAATATTGAGCCATTCAGGAGTTCCAAGAATCGTTGGAAGAATGCGATTATCATCGTGTACCTTTCAATTGATATTTCCTCCTCTCTCTTCATTGATTGAAGCACGCGTCGTGAAACTACAATCATTAGATTTGAGAGTGCTTTTATTTATGTTAATAACTTTTTATGTCCCTAAAAACGATTTATTAGAGAAATAATACATCCACTTAAAATAATTAAAATACATAGGCTATATTAACAACTATTCTTTCAGAGGTAGCCTATGTATTTTGAGTTTAAAGTATGAACGTTACAATAGTAAGTGTGTACATATTTGCTCTTCTATTTTGTAAGTAATTGTAATTTATTTTATTCTTGTATTTGTTTATATGTCAGATTACATCTAGCATTACGCCTATTTCCTTTGTTGTTACCGGTGTCCATTAGTTGATTCATATATTAGTTATGAAGATGAATGTACCAAAGCGTCCAATCAATTATAATCCTATTTCAAGCTAACTTACTCATGGATATTAAGGAACCCGCAGGTTCATTGCCGCCCCCACTTAAGCCCTCCATCAGTTCCTATCCTGTGCAAGATTAATCTAGTCTCTATCATCATATCCCACTTCCCTCAAACCCATTTTAATATTATCCTCCCATCTACGTCTCTATATGTATTTCTGGATTCGCCCATACGTGCTACATGCCCTGCCCATCTCAAAGTCTGGATTTAATGTTCCTCATTATGTTAGGTGAAGAATCCTTGCCGGTTGATCTACAACCGGTCGAATATAAACCGGTTCTAAGCGCTGTTCTGCAGCACTCTGCGCTCGACACCACTGAGTGTCCTCTCATTTTGTTCAGCGTTTCGCCATCTTTCATCATACATCCGAATCTTATAGATTTTATATTGTCTTTGTAAATATTTCGATATTCTGAAATGAAATCGAAACATTTGTCTTGTTTCAAAATTTTCATTATGTTACAGCTGTACAACACGTGTATAGCTCTTTCGGTATGCTGAGTTACGACTGTCGGAATGTCGCGAAAGCTGATAATTTTTTATCTCGCTTTCAGCCGCATTCCTCTCTCATCTCACTCGCGTGACCCGAATGAGTCGCCCATTCACAGCACGCGAACATCCTCGCTCTAGCATGTGTTATATACCACTGCCGCCCCCTTCCAGCTATTATAGGCCTACGTCGAACTAGAAGAGTTTCAAATCTCACCCTTTCTCGTCACATCCGATCCGCCGGCATGGTGCAGACGAAGATGTATTCTACATCAGAAGCAATTGTAAAAGCAACTACATAACTCAGGGGGGAACTGGAATATGTGCATCCTCCTATTGATTATGAAAACACTCGGAACACCACGTACAGGATGTCAGGGATTCGATGTTTTTCATTGATAGAATGATCAATATCCTCGAAAGTAACTAATGTAACTTTAAAAAATCCAGTACATTAACAGATGTGAGAAGTTGATTTATGAGTAGATATATGTCTGAAATGTTTAGTAATATTATTTTTATTGAACATTTAACATTAAAACGCGTCATTAGTTTGATCACATTTGTAGGTTAGTGATAATGATGCAATAACTAAAATTAAGGACGATCTGGACTCAATCTGGACATGGACACGGAAATTCCGACTTAAACTAAATCCAGAAAAATCACAGTCAATCATTGTGGGCCATTCACGTTTGTTAAGCACTCTTAACATACCAAATTTGTCCCCGATTAAAATATACGGCACCCAAATTCCGTTCAGTGAATCAGTAAAGAATCTAGGTATTTATATGGATAAAAGTTTAAATTGGAACATTCAAGTTGCAGAAACCTACAAAAAAGTATTCTCATTAATCCACTCGTTTAGACGATTGAAGAATTTTCTACCTTTTTCCATGAAAAAAAATATTAGTGCAAACACTCGTGTTGCCCCACTTCGATTACTGTGATATTCTGCTTACTGACCTAAGCGTTACTTCGGCGCAGAGACTACAACGTGTTCATAATATGTGCGTCCGTTTCGTCTGCAAAATTCGCCGGGCTGATCACGTACCCTCGAAATGTTGTCCTGGCTCCGTCTAGAAGATCGTAGGAAAATCCACTGTCTTTCCCTTCTCTTTCACATATTGCATTCTCCACTCCTGTCTATCTTGCGTCTCGTTTTCAAAATTTATCCACCCATCATAACCTAGACACACGATCACAACACTCCTCAATATTATCCATTCCCTCCCACCGAACATCCTCATATTCATCTTCTTTCACTGTGGCTGTTCCTCGACTTTGGAATTCCCTACCGAATAATGCCAGGGACTGTCAGACATCAAACCAATTTAAGAATAGGCTAACGAAATATTTTTCTAACAATTCTTGTTAACAATAACAGCTGTTTCAGGTTTCTCACAGATAAATATCTAAATTATCTCATTATAATAATAATAATAATAATAATAATAATAATAATAATAATAATAAGGGTAGGAAGAGAAGGCCTACTGGCCTTAGCTCTGCCAGGTTAAATAAATAAATTATTATTATTATTATTATTATTATTATTATTATTATTATTATTATTATTATTATTATATCGATGATGTTGAGGTAAAAGGACTTATCCCACAAAAGAATAATTTTTCAGAAACATACAAATTAAATTTTAACACATTGTTATTAGTTACCTTATATGAAGGAATGTAAACATAATTGTAAAAAAAAACATACCTTCACGTTTTGTAATTAAATTTTAAATAATTACACCAATTATAGCAAAAAAGTCACATTTAAAAAGTCTAGCTAAACACCATCGCATAGATATTATAGTTCATATAGCCTATTATATTACTCCTTGAACTTTAAAACGCTCCGTGTCATAAAAGTTTACAATGAATGCCACTGATGCGGCGAGCTTGGATTAGAGAGCGGAACTTGACGCGGGGCAAGAGCATTCTCGTACGGGCAAAGCATGCACGGGTCTGGTCTAAACAAAAGCTCTACTCGGGGACTAGCATGTTTAGATAACGTTGTTACAACAAATATATCTGGTGATGTAATTTTTACTGAAGTTAAGGTAGGCCTAAATCTTTCAGATCATGGTGCCATAGATATAACATTTAAATATTCTCTACCTTCTTTTAAATGTCTAAACTTTAGTCATCGTGGTTATCATGATTATAATTTGAATGCATTTATTGATTTTCTACTACTTACAATTGGCTAAACTACTTGAATCCTAGTAGCCATTGCTTTTTTGACGATTTTTTAAATGGTTCCTTAATGGTTTATTTCACTAAAAAAACAGTGAATGGCAACCACAGAGAAACAGTAATTTAAAACTTATGTTCATTTATTGCGTACTTGTTCTGAGTGGACGTCTTGTTACATTACTAATCAGATCGAAATGTCCAATATTTATGACGTCTAAGAAACAATACAAACGTCTCTTAAATCAGGCTAAACTTAATCATAATGTTTCTTACATTAATAATTCTGACAATAAATGTAAGGCAGTCTATAAATAATAAATAAAAATAGAGGTTTGCCGAATGCGATATCAGGCTTATAGTCCTGAACTAATTACATTTCTTGGTAGATATTGGCAGCAACTCTGTCTCCATGAAATCTTGAATTAATTCACGTTTCTCATATTATTTCATTGCATAATAATAGAATTTCCTCTTTACCTTTAACAAGCATTTCACTAATTCATTGGTGACTCCATAAATTCCTGCTACTTTCACATTATTTATTTCCTTAAGCGTTAACTCAACTTCTTCCCATAGAAAAGATAATCCTTTTTAATTTTTTCTTAAGGCTGCTTCATCTTTAATAGCTAACAGCAAACATTTCATGGGGGCCAATAAAAAAGTTATTTTTTCCGCCATGTTAATAATATCAAAACAAGTGCTATACAAATTTTGGCCACTCGAGAGCAATTACGAGGGCTGTAAAAATAAGTTTTCCTGGGGCCGTGTACAGAAAGAAAACACAGTTTCATGGAAAGATTTACAAGAACACACAGCAATTGTTGAGCTATTTTTCAACATATTCTCCATCGGAATTGAGACATTTTTCATACCATGGGATCGACAGAGAGGTGTAGACGGCTGTCAACACACTGGTTCCGATCTCAGGCGACAAATTTCTACGACACAGGGATATAAAAGTTAATCCCACGGTATGACAAATGTCTCAATTCCGGTGGGGATTATGTTGAAAAATAGCTCAACAATTGCTGTATCTGTTCCAATAAATCCTTCCATGAAAATGTGTTTTCTTTCCGCAAACGGCCCCAGGGAAACTTATTTTTACGGCCTTCGTTTTTGCGCTGGAGTGGTCAAAATTTATATAAGCATTTGTTTTGTTATTATTAACATGGTGGAAAAAAAATTAACTTTTTTATTTGCTCCCACGAGGATGCTTGCTTGTAAGTTAGGCCTATCTGGACGATTCCCTATCTCGTATAGCTCTTCTATTTCTTCCATCTGTTCAGTAATCTTTTGCAATACAACTTCAATGAAATGCACTGAAAAAGTAAAATTAAAACTAAAAATTTGTACCATGTAAATGACGTATATTTTATACATTATGGATTTTACATAGTAAGTAATAAAATCGCTATTTGAGGCAAAATAATTGGGTGCAAACACTTTCTAATTAAACTTTTATCACGGTAATATAGTCAGGCCGAAGGAATTTATTTTAGCTCAAAAAAGTACAGGAAGACTTAAAATAAAACTGCTGTGTCACGAGAAATGATATTATTTATTTTAAGTAATCTAAATACATCCTATAAGGATGGGAGTTCTGATCATATTGGACCTTAACGTGTCCCCATAACGTACGTAGCACAATTCATATCTTGAAATTAATATTTACTTCCTTGCGTTATCTAACATCTCAGGGTTAATTTTTCAAAAGATGAGTTGGCATTCGCTTTTATGTTATCAATAGCTCTGGATCGCAGTACATCGACATCATCGTTCAAAACTCCAAACAAAGAAATCGGGCTGCGTCAGATCTGGAAAATTTAGAGGCCACGAAATTGGTCTATCTCTACTGCACGAATTCATATTAAATGTTGTTCAGAAAATGACGAACTTATTTTGCCCAATGAGGTGATGCGCCATCCTGCTGGAACACCGTGCCCACGCTATTTTTCTTTTGCAGCTGAGGTATGAAAAGCGAAATATACGATCTGTTTCTGGAGATGCATATCACGTCTTAATGCCTGACTGTGCATATTTTCCACGTGCGTTGGTTTCGTTATAATGTATCGGGAAGGAGATAATAAGGTCAAATGGTACTCTTACAGATTGACACCATGGGTATCAAGGAAGGGATTTGCCCCTACTGATATGAAAACCTGCAGGCGCCCCTTGAAGAAGGTAGTTTTTCCATAAAATTAAAATTATTATAACATCGTAATTATTATTATTATTGTTATTATTATTATTATTATTATCATTATTATTATTATTATTATTATTATTACTATTACTATTACTATTATTCTGTCGCATGTTCACATGCACTTCTGTGCTCAAAATAATTCCTGGAATAAACTTCATACTAGTACATGTAAATGTAACTTCGTCCGTCATCTAGTATTAATTTATTTGCTGTTCCTGTGATTGCCAGACTTCCTAATTTTGGCAGAAAATAACGATACATGTTAATCTTTTCAATTTATTTGTAAGTAAGCCATTCATTTTATTGAAAAATAGCAAAGGGTTAGATCATTCTTTATCAATTTCACTAATGATGGGAGTAAAAATTGGAATCGTACGGATAGTCTACTTGATTGTTAACATTTAGGGGAAAATTATTTCCTTTTTGGGAATAGTTTCTATTTGGAACTAATGTGATAATAGGCTATAATTTTTTCTTGTACTCTATCCAAGGAATAAGCTATTAAAATTTACACAGTTATTACTTTATTGATACTGATTTATTGTAAGTTATGAAATTATTAATCTGATACTTATACCGTGATATAGGTTTTTCTGTAAAATCATGCACCTCTTGGTTTGTTTACGTCTGTATCTTTCTACATTTGGTTTCTAAAAAATACATAGGCTATATTATTTGAAAACAACTACCTCCAGTTTTTGTGGTGTGAAACACTTGTCATTAATTTTCTTCTAGGATGATAAATGGATATACAACCTTCGAGCTCCAGGAGCCACAGATGCTTGTTTTGTGGACATCGAGCATGGTACCGAACGAAAATAGAAGCAAACAGTTGCTGCAGTTGGACTTGTTTCTGTTGCTGTTGATAGGAGCCATGAATCGTTTCAGCTCTATGTTGAAGGTAAATGTGAAGTTCATACAAAAGTTTCCTATGGCGTTGAAGTTAGTTTTGTTCGGTTTGGGTAGTTCAGTCTAGTTAAAGATACTTTCATTTCAACTGACTGGCTGTGAAAAGCATTTCCAAGTTGTCTGTCAGACTGGTAGATTGTATTATACAGGAAATTAAATTTCAGGACGTTTTGTACTATGATTGGCAGATAATTGTAGCCTGCATGTGACATGTGAATGACTGAATTTGGGCTCAAATTTTTCTTGAAATATATTTTCTCTCGTATATGATAGATTTTTGTAACTATTCATACCGAAAATAGATTTCAGCTGAGTTTGTAAATTGGCACAAATGTGTTTTCTTAAGCTTTGGATGGAAAAACATAACTTTTGTATGTGCGGACTGGATTGCTTACAACATGCTTCGCTCATAGTCGTTATTTAAGAATTAATATGTGTGAGTTGATGGTGAATCATTGTATAGAAATAAGTCTTGAAGTTAAAATTGAACACAAAGCTATTTATTTAGGAGTTTATGACACTGGCGTTGCTGATTCTCAAATAGATACTTCTTCGTTACCAGTACGATATAGCAAGTGTAAGAGTAGCTTAATTACTCTAGGACTGAAATATAAAAACCACATACGCAAATGTAAATGAAATAGAAGTAATTTGAGATACAACATAGGCGTTTATCTTTTCACTCAGTCTACGGCATAAACTGCTACGTTAAAACTACAGTACAGAAACGCGACGTAGTATTTGTAAACTTTTGTTTTTGTCTTGAAATCTAAATTGCGTGACATGACTAGTTCATTATTTGTCATGGAATAATGTTTAATATAAAAAAACATTTATAAGTACTTAAATGGTTATTTACTGAACATAACTTGAATTGTTCTCAATTATTTCTTTAAACTTCTACAATTGAAACAACCTACAATATCTCACTTCATTAAGGTTGGAGTTTTTCGTATTTTCTGGGGTAACCTGTCGTTGCTTTTTCAGCTCTATTTATACTTTTTTTCACATGTATAAGATAATACTTAAGATAATTTGTAACATCCTTCAATTTATTCAGTCTTACGCGACTTTTCTCTCTTCTTGTTCCTGTTTTACATCACTGACTGGATACTTAGTCTGTCCTATTCTCAGAATCGTCTTGCTACTTCAGATCTATCAATATCCTGTCTTACAGCAGGTTAATAGAGGAAAACTTCATTTATATTTTGTTTTTATGGGGTTTAAAAATGCATAAGTGAGGAAACTGTATAATTGGAATGACATGAAATAACATTTTAAGACTGTATGGAAAGCACAAGTTAAGTCAGTTGAGGACCTAACATTCTAAATGTGCTAAGTGCCAAAAACAGCTTCTGAGATATTGATGAACACACTGCAAAATGCATGTTGAGATACCTACAACACCATCTTTTGATGCATGATTCCTTTACAGTTGAGTTGCGACAAAGACACATTTAATATGATATTCTCATGGGGATGTTCCTTTCTTAGATTGAATAAAATTGAATTTGAAAAAATTGGCACATCACATTTAGAATGTTACGTCTTCAATTTAGAAAAATTTTTACAACATAAATTTAGAATATTATAGATAAACCATTTTTGAGTTTAACATTTCTGTACTCAAATTTATGACAAATGTTCCCGAACAATGTAAGATTTGTGGGAAATCGTAGCTGCTTAGAACCAAAGCTAGTTGATATCTTACATTTGAAACTCTAATCCAGAAAATTTTACAAAATTGATTTACCTAGTTCTTCATTTAATAATGTGTGGTTACTTTATTCCCTAAAAAAAAAAAAAAGTAGGCTGTGTTGCTGACACTTGGACTTTTCCTGGGTCTCTTGATGCACCCTATTGGTTTAAGCGCGTTTTCCTCAATTTTGACTTTAGTGAATCTGCCATTCTAATGCTATCTTACACTAATTTTCCACTAAAATTTTACATGCTCACAACACCCACACCGCAACTTCTAATTGAATATCATTATTCATTCGAGAAAATAGGTTTACTTAGCAAACATAAATGCTGCTTATTGCATCTAAATCAGACTGAGTAATCACAGCTCCTTCTCGAAGTTGACCGTTTGCCTGAAATTGTACTCAAGATATCCACGCACTCTTCACACCCTGTGTGCAACACCTGGCACACCTAGTCGTGTAATGGGGATATGCCCCACATGTGATACCTAATTGAACGAAATCCATCAGGGACTTCCTATTGTACAAATGCTTCAAACTCCTACCAAATTTCATTACAGGGTCATTCCATGAAAAAGAATCTTGATAAAAGTAATACACTATTATTAATTCTGTAATAAAATAGATTATATTACAAGAATTGAAAACAAAAGTATTTATTTTTATTTTTATTGACTTCATACACAGTTGATGTTGGTACTGTAGTATGTGTACAATGGATTTGTATTAGGAAAAGTCAAATTGGCACATCTATCTAACCTCTAAAACTTCAAAATTGTCTACTATACACATACTGTTGTTCATTGTTTGAATTACCAACTCAATCAAAAAATTGTAAGTTTCTTTCCAATTATAGCGTTTAATAAGTTAGTATGTATTAGTGACATACACGTAACAAAAAAAGTGATTGAGTTGACTTTATTACTAAACTAAAATAAAATTAATAAGTTTGATAAAATGGGCAGAAGTAAAGCTAGGAATGAGTTCATCATTCTCAAAAATAATGTAATGTCAATTAAACTTTTATATGTTCTTTTATCATTTTCTGTCACACTTGTAACAAAGAAGTCCAAAAGGAATGCAGTTGGCCTAGTTATCTAGGCCTTTGAAATTACATTATATGTTTTTGAGACATGTAGAAAAGGTTCAGTTGAGGACGAGTCTGAATTCTTTTTTCTTTAAATTATAAATCAGTTTGATCAATGTTACATTTTGAATGGAGTTCTCTGGTATTCTAGTAATTTAGTTTACAACTCTAAGCATAAGCCTAAAATATTAGTTCTTTATCAATAGCAGTAGGCTCATTGCAGAGTAGGTAAAGTATATTTATTCAATAGAGTTCCAACAATAATGAACTTCTCGTGGATGTGTGCAGATGCCTCCTGTAAAAAAGTCTCGGCTTGGAGAAAGATAATAATGACTGATTCTGACTTGAAAGAAAGAAAAATGGATAAAGAAACAAAAAAAAAAGAATTGATATGAGATTCTAAAAAGTTAAAAGACAAGAGCAAGAGACAATGCTTGGCAGAAGAAATGTTGGAAAAGGAAAAAAAAAAAAAATCTAGCTGCAAGCTGTTGTCATGAAATTAACATCGGAAATTCCACCTGCATTTAAGAAGACTGAAGGCAGCAAATGTAGGTCCCAAAGAAATATTAGAAAAGAACAGCTTGAACTCTTGTACAACTTTTATTGCAGAGATGACATTAGTTAACCAGGTTTCGGGGAAAAGAGATACACAGTCTGTCAAAGATCCAGAAACTGACAAGTGACATACGTATTCTCCAGAAGAGATACATGATTGTTACTATAAGGGAAGTCTTTCAGTTGTTTACAGAAGAGAATGCTAAAGGGCAATGAGAGAGTTGGGTTAAGCAAGTTTTACGAATTAAGTTTTGACCTCCTCATCTGCTCCTACCATCCAATTTACTTCACAATGTTTGCGTCTGCCAATATTATGTAAATTTCAAATTTAGAAAGTTGAAGCTGTGAAAAAGTGACATATTTTCCTGGAATGTCAGGCGCGAACTTTTGGAAATCTTATCTTTCATCTTTTCTTAGGAAAAATGTATGACTAATGTATGATATTTTTGTAAAACTGAGATTTTTCACCATATCATTCAACCTGAGACAAATATTGAAAAGAATATTATTTATAGACATTGGAATGAAGCAGGTAGCCAGTCAAAATTTACAGAAGTGGATCTCCACTCGAAGATGTCGTCAGTGAGCTGAATGACTAACTTTTAAGGTTCAAGGCTCATTACATCGTTACCAAGATCCAACATTCATTCAGTGTTCTGCCCAAGGGCAGGCCTTTCACTGCAAACTTAGCTTTCTCCAATTTTTCCTATTTTCTGCCTTCCTCTTTGTCTTCTCATATGTTCCATATATATCTTAATGTCGTCTATCATCTGATATCTTCTTCTGCCCAGAACTCTTCTTGCATTCACCATTTCTTCCAGTGCATCTTTCAGCAGGCAGTTTTTTCTCAGCCAGTGACCCAACCAATTCCTTTTCCTCTTTCTGATAAGTTTCAGCATCATTCTTTCTTCACCCACTCTTTCCAACACAGCTTCATTTCTGTCCACTTCACACGTTCCATTCTTCTCCTTATCCAAATTCCAAATGCTTCTATTCACTTCTCTTCACTTCGTTGTAATGTCCACGTTCCTGCTCCATGCAATGTCACATTCCATACATTGACTCCATACCGGTACATGCACATTGACTTCTTAGCAGCAGCTCATGTTACTGCTTATAGTACATCCCACTTCTCTACTGTCCACTTCTCTACTGCCTCGTTTCGAATTCGCACATTTACCTTCTTTATTTTTTCTTCCTATGACCATGGTCGTCATCTTATTTACATTTATCTTCATCCCGTACTGCTCACAGCTGTCATTTAATTCCAGTAGCATATCCCTTAGTATGATCTCCACTTCTGCCAACACCACCATATCTGCAGCAAAAGGTCCAACAATTGTTGAACAAATTTTGTTATTTTTTATTTTGTTTTCCTAGTTTAAAAGTAAAATAACATATGGCTGTACACAACTTTTCTAGCCTACATCTCTACAGCAGACCGAATTATAAGACATTATCACGTCAAAAGTCTGTTAATTTGGACTGCTTGCTTCTATGGAATAAACCATGCCCTCAAATTGTGATAACTGTTCATAATTTGTTCAGTTCAGTCATGATGCATGAAGAAATGTTTCTCTATTTTCTCGTTCTTACATTTTCACGCTGTACCTGATTTAGAGTAAAATTGATTTAGAATGACGTTTTGTATCTTTATCACACTAACTCAACAAATTCAACTCTGTGAATGATCTAACAGCAAGAAACGACATTTGAAGAAACTGTCGCTATGTCTGTATTTCGACCACTATGAATACAAAGAAAATGTTATTTAATAATGAGGTGGATATTTTCGTGATTTGCTAAATACAATTTCTTTTTTTCTTCGAAGAGAGCTGTAAGTTCCGTGATGAATTTCTGATGCAAGTCGTCGATCTGTTCTTGTGTAGGAT
The DNA here is from genome assembly GCF_040183065.1 of Periplaneta americana. NCBI lineage: Eukaryota > Metazoa > Arthropoda > Insecta > Blattodea > Blattidae > Periplaneta > Periplaneta americana. The sequence continues at coordinate 58,500,547 of NC_091125.1, read as the reverse complement.
TAAGAATTTTCTCCATTGGCAGTGGCTTCCCAACTGAAAAAGAATAATAATATTCAATTTCAATTTCAATATACTGTATATTAAACAACAGCTATACCTATCATGTATAAAGAATCGATGAAAATACATTCAATCCAGATTTTGAGTTATGTGGCAAAAATGAAGCAGCTCAAACAGCTGAAGCTGTAATATTATAATCTTAAGAATTGAAAATAAAGAGAAGATGATAATGAGGAGAACACGAAGTCCTGTAGAATGAAATAAGTATCTGCCCACAGCAAGAATCAAACTACAGACTACTTGGTGGAGAAAAACATACGCAATTCATGGACCATAGTGACTGGAATGTTATTTTACCATAACACAATATTTAGAGACTAATATAAATTATTCATATATAGCAGTCTTTTCACAAGAAAGAATGCACCATTGAACTGCTGAACATAGGCTGTCTTCTCCAGCATTAATATTATACTCTGCTACGTTGTTGATCTGAAAAGTTTTGAATTGTTCCAGTACGAACTTACAATAGTCTGGCACCAGGGACAGACATGATGATGATGATAATGATGATGATGATGATGATAGGAAAAAAGTCTATCTAGGGATGTGTGTACATCAACCACCTCTGTCTTGCACTCTGCTACTTATTTTGTTTCAAACATCAAAGTATTATATCCTAATGAGGTACCTATAAGGTGGACTGCACACCAGTACATTACAATATGATGCAAATCTTGGACAAACCACAGACATAATTGGTTGTACAGTCAGTCGTACAACTGCAGTTTATTCGATATTTTGTATGATAATTTCACTGTGTGTGGCATTGTAGTATAACCTACAGTATGTCATGGTCTAATTGGATGGCAGTACAGAGCTTCCATAAAATCTGTCATATTACTGTACCTGTATATCGAATGACAGGTGCAACATGTAGAGATTGTTACGACCGTTAATAACATCTCTTAAGTCAGCTGCTGTGATATATACACACAGTCGAAACCGTTTATAACGACATCACTTTTAACAATGTATTGTCTATAACTGCAAAATCTAATGGTCCAGTCTAAACCCTAGAAAATTAAATTTGAAGTTTCAGCAGTCCAACAACATTGCCGTGAACACGCCCTTCTCTTGATATAGATGTAAGAGGTCAAAGAACTCGATAACTCAGTGTCTCTTGCTAGATGAGCTATTTTCTAGCACTGTGTTGCAACCAACTTACAGCATGCAATTGCTTGAATTTAGAGGTTTTTAAAATTAAATTTACACGAAAATCGTCCACAATATGAAATATGCCAGAGGGATAAATTATTCTTCTTAGCTTTATAAAATTTTTAGTAATATTTCAATAGTCATTTTAATGCTGCATGCATTTGTATTATTATTAAGGAAAGTAAAGTGGTAATGTCAGATTCGTGTAATTTGAAAAAATATATATTATAAAATTGCAACAAAATCGGCCAAGTCAAAATTGAAAACAAGGTAAAAGGTATATTAATTACGAAATAGATTTTAAATCTCAAGGGAAACTAAATCTACAAAAATTAACTATGTAACTATGAAAAAACAACTTTCTTAAATATCATCTGTTGGTCTCTGGAGGTTTTTGCTGAATAGTGAAAAATTTGCCTAGTGACTTCGCCAGTTTTGATACTAGACGCCTCAATTATACATGTACGAGTAGCAGCAGGAGACTGAGAAATAAGATATAGAGTCATTAAGTGAGCTTAATGGCCAGCTCATCACAGATTACAAGTGAAAGTTCTTGTGAAGTACTGTAGCCTATAGAATTGTAATTTTCAATTTAACAAAAAGGATGTCTTCTATGTATATCATTATAAGATATAGGCCTACATATTTATTAGTTGATAGAATTGGCATCATAATTTGAGAGAGTTTACGTTCCGGTAATTGAAAATATGCTATTTATGGATTTTAATGGTAAGATGAACAAGTAAGCAGTGTAGTTGGTACCAATAATAGATGTTGGACGACTTATACACCCAAGTTACTAAGCAGATATAGGAGCCACCAGCAAGGTCTCAGGGTAGCTAGTGGTAAGTGTGACTCGTGATCCCAGTCGTGCTTGTCCATGTGTTCGAATCCTGCTTGGACTGATTACTGACCGGGTTTTTACCCTGAGATTTTCCCTAACATGAAGTCGAATGTCGATAATCTCTCAAGAAATCCTCGGACTGATTTTGCCAAATTAAAATATCGCTATCACCAATCTCATTGATGCTTAGTAACCTCGTAGGTGACGCATTGTCGTTAAGAGACAAAAAAAATGGATTTATTAATAATATGATGTGGAGGCAATAGGCCTACTTGTAGTGCATGCGTAAACATAAACGATGCAGATTCATTCATGCACTAGTATTGCTAACCAGTATTCAGCCAGACAGTTCTGCTTGAAGTTCTGGGCCTGCTTTCCAATCGAATTTACAGTGTGTCTGATGATTACATGGATCTAAACATTTTGAAACAAATTATAATAAATACATTTTAATTAAAACGAACCTGTTCTAAAAGTAAATATGGGCTCAATTTTTAATTTATTATGATTTTATTGTACAGGACCGTTTTTGCAAAACTTGCTAACTGCAAAATTTGCAGATTGAGATCATAGTGGATTAGTTAACATCAAGCAGGCCTCTACACGATGTTAAAGGCATCTTAGTAAAATTGAATTATTTCTCTTCATTGTAGTGTGTCAAAGTGTGATCGTTGCACCTATAACCTACTTGTTTCCATTCAGTTTTTTGTGTCTCCTGTAAAATTTAGTTTTTTTCAGTTAGCAAGTTTTGCAAAAACGGTTATTATTATAATTATCGGTAAGTCTGTTATAATTATGCGTTTTTGTAAAATACTTTTTCATATTATCTTTGATCATGTTGCAACATGGCGCAGTTGACGCCATTGATCCCTAAAGAGAAATTAAATTGATTAACTTATTGTTGAGAGCTTGTTGGAAACAAAATGTCTCTTCGTGTTGAGGTGTTTGTTTTTTAAATCGGTTATTTAACGACTCTGTATCAAATATTGGGTTATTTAGCGTCGTGGAATTGATGATAGCGAGATGAGGCCGAGGTTTCGCTAGAGATTACCGTACATTCTCCTTACAGTGGGGGGAAAAAACCTCTGCAAAGTCCCAACCAGATAATTGACCCAAGCGGCAATCCACGCCCGAGCGCTGCTCTGGATCAGCAGGTAAATGGCGGTGGTCTGTGGTGAATTGTTACATTTGTGTTTTGTGAAGTTGTATCGTGACCAAGGTAGCCTAAAATATGGCAGGACATATACCACAATGACGTATTTAATGACGTTTGGCTGATGAATAAGGAATTCACGAACCGGCTGTCAAAGAACGGTGGTAAAATCGGGTTTTATAAAATTATTCTTGTGAGTTTTTTCTGTAAAGTTAGATTGCGTGAAAACGGAAGGCTAAAGCGTTACAATAGTTCAGACTCATGTTAATGAATAGCGTGGTGTACTAACAAGTTCTATAGTTTTAATGTACGAATTTTGTATAAATGGAAGTAAGAAACAAGAAATAATCTTCAATTAGGATTGGGTTCTGTTAGTCATATTAGTTTTGAAAATTTATGTCCATAATATTCAGGTTTGGGACCGTTTCACCACGCTATTACTTTTTTATGAAAGGTGTCCGGCTGTATTTAAAGTTAGCAACCCTGTCGTATATAGATTTCCTCGATAATAATTGAATACAATTATTGTACATTCATTTATCTATTATTATCGAGGGACTCTACTTTAAACTGCGTTTTTCCTTTTCTACATAAATGTCCAAAGGTAGTAAAACACGCAAGAATTGCGTAACTAAAGTTCCAATGGCATATTTTGGTACTTTCATTACATTTTACTAAATGCAGCGTGATCACAGAGTACCTAAATCAAAGATTGAAGTGACCATGTGAAGGCACAGACTAGAATGAGCTGTTTTGACAAGTAGACCAGGCACCCTCCTTTATTTTTGTAAGCGACGGAAACGTAAAGAAACGTTGCGTTTGAACCGCCTATGTTTCTGTATTACAGAACAATACTAAAGTCACTTACAGCTAACAAGCACAGTGTAATAACATACAAGTAAGTGTACAAGAAGCTTTGGAAGATCGCAGTTTTTCTGTTCTTTATTAATTACAATCAAATTTGCTTGTAGAATATGCTGAGAATTTATACATTTCGCATACGGTCCTAATGTAAGGAAGTAAGTAGAGATGTATGTGATGGGGTTAGGTGAAAGTAATGTACTATGCGTAAGTTATCTGCCTACGTAAATTAAATGCAGTGTGTTGAAAAACAACAGTAATGTAGCCTATGTACTGTAATTCTTTTGCAAAACATGGGCCGTATTCATAGACATTTTTAGCGCGGGCTTTCGGTGGATGATCAGCGTTTTTCGTATTCATAAACCAGTGTTAGCGATAGGATATTATTTGAATTCTGTACAAGTAACCAGTGGATAGCCGGGGCTAGCTTAGTACGCTCGTAGCGCGTGCTGCGAAATATCTATGAATAGCACCCTACGTCTACGTAAACACAGCGCATCAGTTGCTGCAAGTTGGCGTGGTACGGATTTGTCATTGAATTGTACTGTATGTACTAAGTCTATATCAAGTTATCGTGGTTAAGTTGTGTTGCATAACGGTCAGTGATTTTTTTTTAAGAAAATGCATTAAACTTGTACAATGTGTTCAACAATAACAATGAATAGTTCACAGAACTTTAATGGACGTAAACAGAGCGTAATTCATGCTATAAATGAGCAGTGATAGGATTAATTTGTGTTTGAAGTGTTGTGTGTAACTTACTTCCGTACGTACAGTAGAAGAGGATAGTGGTCAAATGACATCTTACACAACGATTAGTTTTTTTTAACGAAAATAAGTTAAATTATTTACTTAATATGCCGTTGAAAGAACGCGATCATGGACATGTATAACATCAATCACAGAGTTATCCTCAAATTCGGCCAGAAGGAGAATAGAAGTTAGGATATTCTCTTGAAGCAGCCTGGTAAGGACTACTTTCCTTTAGGGTATAATGTGTATAATTGCACTGTTTATTATTGTGCGGTTCTGCTATAAGTAACTTACATTAATCTAACTGCATCTATGTGCAAACTTCTTTCTGCCACAGAAATTTAACCTTTTCTATAAATATGCAACACTTTATTTATTTATGTACCCTCAATAGAGGTCCAAGGCACATACCAAATATAGGTCTATAAAATATTTACATTACATTTTCAACGTTTTCTTATGATTGACATACCGTAATGTCAGCCTCCTTACACTCTAACAGAAAAGTACAGTATGTGCCCTGGACTTCTATAGCCGGAAGATGGAGGCCTGGCCGATGTTTACTACCTAATTATCTAATACTCGTCAACCTGCTTCTACAGTACACTAAAAGACCGCCACTGGCGTACAGATATCCCAACTTTCAGATATAGGCCTATGTAAAATTTGGATACGTAATGACTTCATGATGCCTGTAACAAGATAATACCGGTACATAGATCTTGGCCCGATTTTATGATGCCTGTAACAAGATAATACATAGGTCTTGGCCCCAATGATCTGATGGATACTTGTCACCATGAAATATCCTCATCAGGTCATCACTTTAAAAGCAACAATGTGTTGTGCCACGTATCGCATTGTTCATGTACCCTGCACCACGGGACGCATGGAAGGTAACCAATTTTCTCTGACCCCGAGAATTTCTTTTGAAAAGTTCTGTGTGAGATCGTGTCGAATAAAATTGATGGTTTGTGTAATTTTAGTCAAAATACGGGTATACCGTAATGTGTGCAGAATGAACGTTGCATCATTTGTTTGAATTCCGTCTAAGTCCATCCAATTACATCACATGGATTCCATATGAACATCAAGGGAGTCCCGCCATGTTTCCATGTACTGTATTGTATGAATTACCTCTAAAAATTATTACAAAGGTTATGAAATTCCGATAAGAGTATGAAAAACCCTCGATATCAACATTTACAAATGAATTGTATCAAGAAATGACTTTAGTAATCTCCTGGTAAACAAACTGAAATTAAACTATTTAAATTAAGGGAACTACCTTTTGTTTGTGAATATGCAGAAGAGCATAGGCTTAGTTGACAACCTTATCATAGGCATGTAACTAAGCTATCATTTCTCTTTTTACGTAGGCTAAATGTCCAACCGTAGACAATTGTACAGGGACATCATTTTATTTTTACTTCAATTTTTATTGTACCTGAGTTTTTGAATGTACTTCACTCCCACCCCTTCTACTAATGAAGTTCCAACTCCACACAGAGCCAAGACAGCAGATAGTAAGCAGTACTGAGTTACTGAGTATAGTACGTTCCAGAAATATGTTCGCGTTTTCCAGTGACGAAAGAGCTTTCAATATTGAATCACATTTTCGCACAGGTACTGTCCGTTTGCCTACGTCGCATCCCGATTTCCCCCACCTGCTTCTGCTCGCCCCTCTGTAAAAGCTGGGCTGTCTTAGCTCTTTTCTGAAAACATTAATTTCTCTTAGGAATTGGACGTTTACGTAATATTATACAACTGTTTAATTTAACTTAAATAAAATGGCCTCGTTAAGTAATTAACTGTCACGTGATTTCCTCCCTTTCTACAATCATGCGGCATAACCACTTGGACGGACAGTAAATAGCATGTCTGAGTAATTTTATATTTTCGGGTCGGGCAGAAGTGAAGATTGAATTCACAGTACGTAGAGGAGGTATAGAATTATTTCAACATGAGTTACTTGTACGAAGGACGAAACTGGCAATTGGAATTAGATGCAATAGTCTATAGTGCGATAATATGCACAAAAGAACTGAAGCCTGTATCGAAATGAACGGCCACCATTTTCAAAATTGTGTTTAAATATTCATATTATGATTATTTTTCAATTTAACTTCTTTGTCTATATTGTACGCTAATGTGCTGTAGACAGTATAATATACACCGCATAATGAATACGTTCGCATGGATAACTCACTTCGTGAGTAAAAACACTTATTCTTAATACAGTACTGTACTTTGATTAAAGAAAAACCTAATGAAAATTATCAAACTCAAAATTGCGATATTTCCTAGTTTACGTAAATGGATGAACTACTTTTCTTCCTTCCTATACCTAGTAGAGTGATTTGTGTTTTACGCCGGTATCATCGAACTCCAGTCTTGGAGGGGGGAACAAGCGGTATTTCCGGTTCTCTAAAGGTATAGACAGGTTAATATTAAAAATGTTAGTAAAAATAAAATGATGTCCCTGTATAACTTATGTCTTTGTATATCATATTATGAACGTATAGACAAGAATGAGCTATCGCCATATTACCATAGCTATTTCCACAAGTAGATCACTCCGCTCCTTTATTTTATTAGCCACGGAAATTATATATCATCGAGTTTTAATCCGCCTATAATATTTCTGTAGAATAGAAGAACAAGTATTGTGTAATAACATAGAAGTGTACAGGAGATTTTGGAAGATAGCAGTTTTTTTTTTGTTTTGCATTGGTTACAACCTAGATCATATATGTAACAATAGGTCGGCTTCATAGGCTTTGACGTTAACAACTTTTGTCAGATTTACTACACTGTCATCTAGTTGTTACATAAGGAGTCGCGTCATAATTCCCATTTGAATTGCATTAGCGACTGTACTGCCATCTCGTGTTCGTTTACGGCGGACGGGTGGCGATCCTGGCGGTTGTTCTTTTCAAAGTGCTGCCGATTTTAACATAGCGATGAGTTATCTGTTACATATAGGCTATGATCTAGGGTTACAATCAAATTTAATGTGTACGAGCACTTGCGTAGGAAGTAAACTGTAAACGAGCATTTAAGAATTTCGCATAATGCCTACGGTCCTAATGGGTCCTAATGGCAGGAAATAAGCAGAGAAATATATTATGAGGTTAGATGGAAATGTGCTACGCTTAAGTTATCCTGTACATAAATTAAGTGCAGTGTGTTGTTGAACAACAACAATGATATTTTGTAGTTCTTTCTCAGAATATTTAATGTGGACATAAACAGCGCAGTTCATGCTACAGTATAACGGAGCTGTGAAATGGATTAGCCTAAATTTGTGATTGAAATGTTATGTACAGTAGAGAACGATCGTGGTCAATTGATAGTATTGTAAAACGACCTGTTTACTTCACGTTGATATATAAATTACGGTCTTTATTTATTTAATAATATACTGTATTATACTACTTCCGTTGAACGAACTTGTTCATGGAGATGCCTGACTTCATTCAGCGAGTTACTGTAGGTCTGTCCACAAATTCGGTCACAAGAAGTGGTCTGTCTATAAATTCGGCCAGAAGAGAAATAGAAGTAAGGTTTTTCTCTTCAAACAGCTTGGTAAGGACTACTTTCCCTTACAATGTGTGTAATTGCACTGTCTGTTATTATCTGTTATGCTTAACTCGTTTCTTTTGATCTAATGGTGTTTGCTAACTTATTTCTGCCATAGAAATTTAGCCTTTCCTGTCGAGTTCTGCAGCAATTTGCTTCGATACTACGAGTAAAATACCGTTACTGGTGTACAGACATCCTTACTTTTAGAAATGATGTGTAGCATTTAAATGTAATCATTTTGTGATAATAAGCAAGTTGGCATAGTAATGTGGTCGCTTCTTGTCATTAAGGTCGCGCATGAACTATCCTCATCAGTTCATCTTTGTGAAAGGAACATTGTCATGCAACATAATCTGTATTATTTATCGCGCTTTATGGGACGTATGAAATTGAAAAACGACCGATTTTCTTCTCTCTCATGAATTTTGGCCCTTTCTAAACATTTAGGCTACTGGGTTTGCGAGATACAGCATAATGTAGAATAAAATATATATTTTTTGTGCAATCTAGTCAAAACACGGCTATGATGATAAACAGAGCGAACTTCTGTTTGAATTCTTTGTATGGTGCAGGAGTTTTTTTTATTAATTCGATTTAGAATTTTTTTTTTTTTTTGGCAATTGATTAAATTATATTATTTTGCATTTATTTACGTTATCGATACCGTTCCTGTCCACTATTTCTATATTTCTTCGCGTGACTTTCAACCAGCTATGCTTTATGCTTTATACAGCTTTATGATCACTCTCCGGAGCGCCTTATCTTTCGTAAATTTCATTTTTTTCATTCGTGACGTATCTTGTACATCCTTGGCTTTCAGCGTCGTCAGATTGGATTGTATTACTCTTTCCTCTTTGTTATCTCACTTTTCACCCTTAGTTCATTTTCCCACGGTGCGTTTTTTGTGATGGATTGCATGCTGGGAGCAGTGTAGCTTACTTGTTGGAAATCCTGCTCATTGCTGGCTGCTTTGGTAACGAGACCTATTACCCAGGGCCGTATTTAGACATTAGCATTGCGTCTGGGGAAATTTATATTTTGCCGTCCCGTTCTTTAATCGATTCTTTGCAATGTAAACAGTCAACAGGGTCATTACTTTGAAAATTCTAGCAGTCATAAATCATGTGTACTCACAGTCAGCTTCAGACAGAGGAGTTCTGCTCTTGGAAAAATTGAGTCATACAGCATAATTTAAGTGTTCTTTAAAATATTTAAATGACTATAAAATAAGTTTTTAAAATACCGTAATAGTTAAGTAATATTTTTGATAAATTAATTTAACGTAGGTATCTTTTACTATGTTCTACCCAGATCACATACTGTATAAACTTATGGGTTTTGAAGGCAACCACTTTTATTAATTTCACTTTGCTGCCATCTATCGACTGCAGAAGAAGTCACGTTATAACTCTCATTTGAATTGCTCAGAGAAACTGTACTTCCATCTAGCGGTCGTTACCAATCGACAGTGGCAATCATTGTGGTTGTTCATTTCGACATGTTACCGTTTTCAACACGGGGATGACCAATCTGTATGTGATCAGGGGTTCTACTTGTCGGAGGAAATAAAATGTCACTATCATTTACTGGCGAAGAGTTGTTCGTGTTGTCTACTGTACCTATATGATTTGACTCAACAATATTAGCATTTATCACTTAAGTCAGAAGCAGTAGACACAGAAGTACCAGGTTGTTGAGCCGAACTTTTCGAATCCATTTTCTTAAAATAAATCTGATTTTGGAATTCTTTGATTAATTCATTGTTCCGAATAGTCCTTTTGTTTTTTGCACTGCGCACCACTTAATTCAAATTCAAATTTATTCACAATTTACATTTGAAATGAATAGGCCTACAAATGAATAGATACCCGAAATGAGCTTATGCTCATATGAACTCTAAGGTCTCTCTTTCGTAATTAACTAATCATTAACTCACATACCAACTGATCAACCTACCAGACTACCATCACTCCGCATGTGCAACTGCAAAGAAACGTAACGTAAATAGTTCAAAAGCTGGCTCTGTGCAGTTTAGAAAATGAGTAAGGATGTTTTGATTCACAATATTGTTTGATCGGGTATGCTATATTAAACCCTAAGTACATGGCCAGTAACTGTCAATCCCTTTCCATTATTTTCTTATAATATTATTAATTGTCATTGTCGTTATTTTTAACCTAATTCCGGACAAATATCACAGTCTTAATGAATGCGACATGTTTATTGTTGCTTTGAGAATGAAAACGATACTGCGCTCCGTTTCACAGGTGAATTGGTAATCCCTCTTTGTTCCTAGCAAAAGTATTCTTTGTTCGTTTTGGGCTTGTTCGAATGTCGTATCATATTATTTTCATAAATAATTACAAAATAAAAATTTATATACCATTTTAAAGTGTTTTTTTTCCTCATCCGCAACAAAATTCGAAAATGTTTCGAATGCCCTTCGGGCAAAAAGCGCCGCCCTCTGCCCATTGGTAAATATGGGTCTGCATTACCTGTTTTTCCTAAAGATGGGACATGACATTAGCGCTGCGATCGGGAAAAGCACTGAATATCACACAGCGTGGGGGGCCTGTTGTTATGGTAACCACGGTTGAGTTGCTATGATGTACCGAATTAGGTTACATAATATGGAGTTTCAGTGCAGTAATTCTGCGTTTTCATATGGTGAAGAATCGGTGGAACGGAGAAAAATTTTCTCCGACATCGCGGCTCGAAACCTGGTTTCCAGCTTTACGTGCTGGCGCTTTATCCACTAAGCCACACCGGATTCAAGTTCCGATGCCGGATTGATTCCCTCTCATTGTCAGTTTAAGTTTTACCTTCAGGGAACCAAAGGGGAACACAGTAGGTAGAACTTAGACTGAGAGGGATTTAGTCCTTTCTACCGATTCTTCACCACACCAAACGGTTGAGTTGTCAAAGTTACAGTTCCCAAATGCTGATTCGATATATGGGAAATAATGTATTGCTAGGAATAAACCTGTTTCAGTTTGTATTCCTAGACATAGTCCTAATGGTGAACCTAAGTTTCGTTAGATTCTAATATTAGATGGTGCTGGTAAGTCAAAACGTTGACTTTTTTAATAAAGAGTGTCTAATTCGTAATTCATTAATTTATTTGTCGTAATGGTCCTTTTGAAATGTTTGTAATTTTTGGTACTACGATTAATCTTAGAAATGAATAGGAAGATGATATATATTGAAATTAGGTTTGTTGGTTCATCATTATATAACTTTATTAATGAATTTATTATTTCATTTTCTATGTTGTAAATATGTTCGTGAATTATAACTTCGCTCAATAGCTCTTTTGACGCCATTTGTTGTGCACAGAATGTCAGAATTAATACGTTTCGTGTTTCATTCTTTGTCGATTTTTGTATTGTTTTATACCTTCGCGTCATTTATCAATGAATATTTTAACGTTAGCCATCTAACGTCAAATGCTCACTTCAGCCGATCGCGTGGTCGTCTATATTGGCCACGCAGCCTCGTAGTTCCAAGCTCGACCTGTCATGTCCCATTAAAAAAGAAATAAATAGTTTGCTGCATTTCCAGGATAGTTTCCATGCTAGTACTCGTGCGTGCTTCTATGTTGGGTCAGTGTTACCAAGTGTTTTCCAACTAAATCTGTTCTTTTTTTCCCTATATTTCTTAGTTTCTAGGAATACAACAATCAAATATACAACTTTAGTTGTTTTACACTTCTGGTTTAGTTACTTTATTACTACGTTTACTATTAGTAATGTAGGACTTCAGTTGTTTTCCACTTTTGGTTTAGTTTCTTGTTGTTCATGAGCGATGCTTATACTGTACTGGGAGTGAGAGAACAACAGACGATATTACAATTTGAACAGAAGAGAGCAAATGAAAAGTTTGGATTCGAAATGAGTTTTGGATACGGTTGAACCAAAAATGAAGTTAGGACTTTAATTGTGGCGTACAGGGAAGAAACTTGCCAGTTGCTTCTAACACAGTTTCCATGTTTGATGTCTACAAAGTTCAAGGGCGCAAGGGTCCGGACCTCCCTCAAAGTGATCAGTTGCAACATTTTTACTGAATTTTTAAGCATTCATTAATTTCCTTTAGTCTTCTGCCCAAGGGCAGGTCTTTCACTGCGAACCCAGCTTTAGCCAGTCTTTCCTATTTTCTGCCTTCCTCTTTGTTTCCTCATATGATCCATGTATCTTAATGTCTTCTATCATCTGATATCTTCTTCTACCCCAGACTCTCTTCAGTTCACCATTCCTTCCAGTGCATCCTTCAGTAGGCAGTTTCTTCTCAGCCAGTGATAGCATATAATTCCGTTATATGTAATTTCACCGAAATGATTAACATACATGTACATAACACTTCTGATTTGACATCCATTGTGATATCACAGCTTCTCCACAAGATACTGTTAACAAACTAAAGTAAAAGCCAAGAAAACTGCACTTCATTTTGTAAAAAAATAGAAGGTATGTTTATGTGTGTATGTGTGCATTTATGTAACTTAACATCTCTTTATTGGACCAACCCCAAGAGAAATTCCTGGGTGCGCGATTGACGAAATTTCACGCCCTATCGTCCCAACATGCAAGGGATCCCACTCCGGTCACCGAAGCAAACACGGCAGCCAGCAGTGTAGCCAGCTTAGCCCCAAGCTCGCTGGCCAGCAAGGAAATAAGTGCCGTGGGGACCGGGTAAGTAACTATAACGTCATTGGACCGGGCTTTAGGCCGGCAACACACTATAGGCTCCACGCGTTGCAGGGAGAAATGCACCGCCGCGCTCTGAGTGGCGAAAATGGTTAAGTTCTTGCGTGTTACCACGCAAGCATCAGCCGTCATCTCACCGCGTGTCATGGCAGATTTAATAATAACAGTGGTATTTCAAAGTATTTTATATGACAGTAATCAGCTAAATTCTTCTAAGAAAGGACGTTTACTTGCATAAAGTGGTCATGTATTGAATTTACAACAAAAACAGTTATACGGAAACAGTGTTAGCAAACAACCGTATATATCAACTTTCCACACATTATATGCCAAACCTAAGTATGCTAGTAAACTGTCTGGGCCTGACTCCCCATACGAAGAAAGAAAATTTAGTGGTTATAGTTCGAATTTAGTGGTTATAGTTCAATCTCTAATGAATCACTATTAGGCCTAAATGTCCGGGCTGGTGTTAACACAGACAGGAATTAGGGAACCTGTAGGCTAGATGAACAACTACTGTTGTATTTAAATGAAAATTCTCTCTTTGAATTTTGTACACGAGTAGTCTTTACTATAGAACACAATAATTATTCTGTTGTATTTTTCTTTAGAATGATAAAATATCTTATGGAACTTCATTATATCAATCATTCGTAATGTTGTACACCGGAATATTTTCGTCTTTTGCTTGGAATGGGAGAAAACCTATAACAATTAAAATGTCAAATAATTACTGTATCGATGTTGACTGCAATAATAGGTACATAAAAAAACGAACGTAATGAAACTTGGAGGTTGTGTTAATTACCTATCTTGGCGTATTCTAATAAATATAATTTTTCTTTTCCAGTTTTCTCTTTGTTTCTATCGCGTTATGGATCTATCCGGTGGAACAAGAGAAGAATGTGCACTGAATTCACTAATTTTACTGTGATTTGCAACGAAAAACATAACTACGTTTTCACAATAGGATCTTATTTAAAGGAAATTAAAGCTTTAGGTTTACTTGATATGTGTTAAGGCAGTAGTGTCAGAGTTATAAACTCCGAAACCGGTTGTGGTGCTAGAGACGTCCAGTCAGAGCGTGAACTTGCTTATGTCTGTGGAAGCACCGGGGCACGCAACGAGTTATAGTGGAGCACTCCGCTCCGTTTAGGCTGTGTCTGACAACGCTGTGTTAAGGGATAGAATACGGAAACTGACATGAAGAAGTAGCAGATGATGGTTAAATAACAGAATCAGCTCCTGTCAAACCCAAAGAGTATATGGCAACGTTGCGCAACTCTCGTTGGAAGGTAATAGTTTCGCTCATTTTGTTAACTGTGCTTTTGCATTGTGAATTAGCTTCAAGAATAGATTCCTAGTTTCCGAGTCGCTCGATAAGTTTACTATGGTCCGTCCCAGGGATCTGTAGAGTAGAAATACGAAATATGACCTCTGCGCAAGTGGTATGTGGAATGGCAGGACCAATGGCCGCTGAGCGGAGGCATTGGTTGAACGAAGCTACCAATCGCTTGCAGGAAGGGGATCATTTCTATCTGAACTCTCTACCACGAGAATTTTACCCCTTAGCGGCCTCGAGCTGATTCTGCCACAATACACTCCGGCACAGATAGACTCCGCCCCCATATGCGCCAGGTCTCTACAGATACCTGGAAGGACCATAGAATTTCTTGTTTTAGCTTGCATTGTAAATTATTCATCTTACCTACGACGATCATTTCTCGACGATATGGCAATGGCCCATTGCCGTAAGCAAGGATAGGAGCAACTGTAGTTTTCTTTCTGATGAATTCTTGGAATCTTCTAAACCGTGATCCCTCAGGAAAGTCCACCTGGGCATAAATATTTGTCTCTCCGAAAGATATGACAGGTACCAGTGGAGTCCTATTTAGAAATGAATATCATTAAATTAATACATAGCCTTTTCCATTATACATAACAATTCAAATAACTACGATATTATTTGAATAATTATTCAGGTCACATTGTCAAAGACCTTCTTCTTTCGTCAAGTGAGCTGGTCTAACCCCCATTTCAGAAATATTCAAAACAACAAACAAAATTAAGAGAGGCAGCGAAGTATCAGCTCTATTACTGTAGATGCTTAACCTACTGATACGGCAAACAAGAACTTCAGAAACCTTTTATTGTCGGACCATCGGATCTGTGCCCCTTCAGCGCTGTCGTCGTTCTTGAAAAAGTTAACGCCTGTACTCACTCCATTCCACCCGCTTTCCTCCCACCACGTTAAACAGCAAGCAATGAACCTTGCCGAATATGGATGTTGCCAAACTTCCATCAAACGGTATCATAAATAACTGGTCCTCCATGCTACAATATCATTTCTTTCAACCAAAATATATCTTGTACTTCTACATTTTTTAAACCCAAATCTCATGTCTCGAATCACTTTCCGCAGCGTTTCTCTCCAACTTTAGAAAATATTGTCTATCGCAACCTTCAGTAATTTCTTCAATGTCGGAACTTCATTCTACATGGTATAAAATTCTTGTATCTTTCTTCTTAAAATACATAAGTTCATATCATCTACAAGAATTAAAGGTTCCCTTGGTCTGTTCTTCCCTGGTTGAGTCTAGCTTTCCATCTCCTGCACAGCATCCCTCTCTCCTGATTTTCTTTGTTAGGCGCTCTGACCTGCCTATATAAATCGGATAAATCGTGAAACAGCGAACTCCAGTAGGGGAAGTTATCCCCACCCTCGCCGCTCGGCACTTCGCTCGCCTGCTCTCTCTCTCTCTCTCTACTATCTGCCCCGCTTCGGTGGATCACTGCCTACCGCCTCGCACGTATTTCATATTTTACAACACAATACGTTTTTTCCTCGAACTAACACGTACTAATACACAATACAACCAAATTAGGGCGCATTAGACAACAACACAACACAACCAAATTAGGTTGCATTAGACAACAGCCGCATGTAATGTTGGTTTTTCATAAACCAACACTCACCTGTTAACTTTGCACTGTCCTCGAAGTAACACAATAGTCACCAGAGCCTCGTCTGCTATAATCCATGCTCCTCACAGTACCTTATAGTATTCACCTTCAAATTCTCCCTGCACAATTTGAGGAAGAAGTATACGTCTTCGGTACGGCTCATCACGACACGTGGTTCCGTCTGTACACGAAGCTGGATACGGACACAATGAAGCTCTACCAGCGCGCGTTAACGCTTATGCCACCCCCGCAGTGAACCCTACCAAGCTAAATTCACAAGCCCGCCACTTTCCACCCACGCTATTCGGTCATTGTCCCCCGCGCCATTCCTTCTTTGTCTCCCGCTATGAATCCTTGTACCAATCGTATTTCTGCAATACGTTACGGCAGTTCCCTTGAACATAAATAGATTCATTTTCCCTTCTACCACCAACTCGCCTCAGTAGGCGAGAGGTCTAAAGCGTGACCAAAAAGCGTGCGTGCGTTTCGTTAGTTTCGTTAGGAAGACACCCGGATCGAATCCTACCCACTACGAAGTCATAAGAAAAAAAAGAGAGAGACATGAAGCAATGAACAGAGAAGAAGAGGCCGGAGAGAGAGAGAGGGACAGAGGATGGCAGGACGAAGTTCCTCTTTTGCTTCGTAGATGCCGCATTCACTCTTTTTGTTCCACTTTTCTCCGCTAGATGTCACCCCCACCGTAAACCCCTATTTCCACTTTTTCCCGCTAGAGTGTGTTGGGACCTTGTAGGGTAGGGGATACAGTGACTGTAGTAGAGGAAAAGTGGAAAGGGGTCGTGGGCGGAGCTTAGCGTTTTACGATTTGCCCTGCACATTAAATTAAACATTATTGCAAACACGTAGATAAAATAGTTCAAATCAACTGAAGGGGTGAGAATGAAATAGCCCAAAGCCACACTTTTAACAAAAAATTGTTTTGTGCGAGTGCATTTGTTACACATATGGGAAAGCTACTAAGAAAATATTGTAATAATTACTCAACAAATGGCATGGACCTAAGGACTTTAAACCTTTGGAAAAGTTTGTTTGTGTGGCTTAGGAATATTTTTTTAATTTCATTCTAATTGTTAGTATTATGTATATATATATATATATATATATATATATATATATATATATATATATATAATTTTCACTGCATATACAATGACAAATGAACGTTTTATTTCACAAGAACTTTAAATTCAAATATGTTACTTACAATATAAACCCAATTACACTTCTTTGATATCAAGTTTCGTATCAGTTCCCTTTCATTTGAACAACTGATGTAGATAGCTTGCATAAAATCTGGTTCAGTTTCACATAATGTGTGTTCTTCATCGTCCTTAAATTGAGTCTGTCACGAAGAATTGAAGCAATCAAGCACTAAGGCATACGTTAGGCCAAATCTTAAACTTGCGGTTGACACACAGTGGAAGTAATTTTGTTTTTCTGCTTTCTAATTTCAACAATTTTAACATCTCATTAAGTGCAATATTTAAGAAAAGTTTCATCTAAATGTTGTCGTAACCAACGTTACATAAGCGTAATTGACGCTACTGTTACTCGCTTCACATATTTTCAGATTTCAAAATACGCTCGTGTAGAATTACAACTTGTTTTAAGGTATCAGTGAAGATAAGGATGAATACTAAAAGACAGTGATGAAACTAAGCTGTAAAATACCGAGTAGGCCGAAAAAATCTGCTTACCTTTTATCTTTTTATACAGCAGATGTTTCTCGGCTTTTCTATCAATATTTTTTTGTGACACAGACCCCACAAGAAGATGATGACCTCT
Source organism: Periplaneta americana (assembly GCF_040183065.1). Lineage (NCBI taxonomy): Eukaryota > Metazoa > Arthropoda > Insecta > Blattodea > Blattidae > Periplaneta > Periplaneta americana. The sequence continues at coordinate 58,482,663 of NC_091125.1, read as the reverse complement.
CATTTTCAACCCCAAACAGAATACATGTATAACAATATAACTTATTTGTCTCAGTGCACTCTGTTAGCCAAGAATATTTCTTATACAATGAAAATTGAAATTACCTATTTTGTCTTTCTCTATCCGCTATTTTAATATGTAAAGGTAGTGTCAATACCTATCTTTCTAAGCACATTTTGTTTCATACGCGGTCCATTCCATGTCAAATCAACACAAAAAAGTGGACTTTTCAACCCGACCACCTCAGATTTTTATTAAATTTGGTGGGATGGTAAAGAACCTTAAGTTAACTAATCATGTAAAATTTTAGCCCTCAATATTGCACGATATCCATACAGCAATTCTGACAATAAGGGAAAAAATGTAAAAATGTAGCATACTATGTCAACAAAAATAATTCATAACGTCTCTTCTATTTGAGGTAGAATCTTACACTTGGGCTTATTTTAAAGCTAAGGGATCATAGGTTTCAATAAAAATAAGTTTGCATCAAAGTAATGAATTCTTTATTGAATGGTCACGTGAAACACATTTTAACATTGAATATCTATATATGCGGGACATAAATTATTTCCCGAAAAATGTATGTTATAGAGGTAAGAGTGTTCTCCCATTGGTGTAAGTTTCATTTTGGAAACGTTTCAGGAATATCGGTAAAAAATAGGCTATATCAATGTATTGGTTTGTAGCACTTAAATCCATCTTACACCAACACTGCATGCGCGCGAGTTCGTACTTGTCTGATTATCTGCGTCGTCGATCTGTCAGGCTGTCATGAGTGGCAGTTTATACAGTCTTCAATTTATACAAAATGTGCGATCTGTTTCAAGTGCAGTGTTGTTAGTTTTTGTAGTATGTGGTAGTTTTGTGCGATGTAATGGAGTCGCGTTTTAAGTTATAGGCCTATGTCTGCTGCAATCCCTTCGAGAAATCAGGGCATTGTAATTAGAGGAAAAATTTAAGAAATGTTATATCGTGGATGATTAATGTATTTCCTGATTTAAAACAGGAACAAAAGGTGTGCGCTATGTGTCGCAAAGAAATACAAATATAATATATTGCTATTACGCAGAATCCTCAGAATGACTCTAGTATTGAAGAATACGTCGATTCTACAGCAAATGTAAGTTCATTAAATACAAGTCCTTTTGACCAAGGTGTGTTCCTTATTAAACAAAAAAGGCTATAACAAGAGAAATATAAGAGACAGAAATTTGAAAATATTGTAAAAGATAAAGTCTTCGATATTAAAGACGCCGAGGAACCAGGACCTTTCTGATTCTCAAATTTTGTCTCGGTTACAGGAAAATTTTCAAAATTCAGGTAAAAGTGAGAAAATCACCATTTTAACACTACTACCTAAAAGCTGGAGCGTAAATAATATAAAAAAGAGTTTCTTTCAGCTTTCGAATACATAATTCGGAAAGCAAAAGTCCTGGCAAAGGGAAAGGGAATTTTGTGTTCACCAAATCCGAAACCTGCAAAACCCTTGCTTGCGGCTGTTGCCGGTAAAGTTAAAGAATTCTGTTGTTCTGACGAGATAAGCAGAATGATGCCTGGTAAGAAATATTTGTTGTGATTAAAGAATCAGGGAATAAATCACATGAGCAGAAATGAATTATATGCAGTGTTTAAAAATTCTAACCCTGAAATGAAGGTAATATTCTCCAAATTTTCAGCTCTTAGACCAAAAAATTGTATTCTAGCTGGAGTTAGTGGAACTATACTGTCTGTGTTTATGTCCTTATCAGAATGTAAAACTTATGCCGGAAGCAATTTATTAAAGTTTCAGGTCTACGTGGATTTCTAGAAAATTTTCTTTATACCTTCCAACTTATCAACATTTCTTGGCTACTATGGTGTGCAATCCTCCTCATATAAATTGCTTCTTCAGGAAATGTACAGAATGTCCTGAACCATTCAAAATAAGAGAGGGTTTAGAGAAATGATTCGAATAAAACTTCAGTGAATCAGTGACCTACAAGCAGTGGATGACGACTGACCCATCAACGCTTGAGACCATAATGAAACCCAAAGACAAATTTTTCGACTGTCTCTTGCAGAAACTTGGTGATTTACTGACTCACTCATTTATATCATCTGAACAAAGTAAGTTTCTACGTGATATGAAATCATTTCTACAGCCATGTCAGCTTGTTGTGTTATGCGACTTCGCTGAAAACTATTATTTCGTAATCCAAGATGAAATTCAGTCATATCACAGGACTAATGTGCAGACAACCGTTCATACTTTCGTAATATATTATAACGAATCGTCATCCGATACAGTCTCTATTAAAAATCTGGTAATAATTTCACACTGCCCTGGTAGAGGGGCAGAGAAGGCCTGACGGCCTTATCTCTACCAGGTTAAATATATAAATACTACTACTACTACTACTACTACACTGCCCGAAATATGACACTACAGCTGTACATCTGTTTCAAAAATATCTAATGGAGTCATTAAAACAAACATCTGTAATTCACCACAAAAAATTATGTATTTCTCCAATGGATTCTCTGCTAAGTATAAAAATAGAAAAAAATTCCTGAACCTCACATTACATGAAGAAGATTTTGGATTTCCAACAGAATTGCATTATTTTTGCATATCGCATGGCAAAAGAGCATACGACGTTGTAGACGGGACACTTAAAAGGTTTGCGGCTTGTCCTAGTTTGCAGAGACCATCCGATAAACAAATAACTACACCTAGGGAATTGTACGACTGGACAAGGGATCATCTCCCAAACATTAATATAGTTTATGTGACTGAAAAAAGCTATACTGAAGAGGAAAAAATGCTTTCTCTTCGATTTGCAAAATCCACCGCAGTGCCTGGAACACAAGTTTCATACAGTCCTGCGGTTTAGGATGGGTATTATACTTGCTGAGCAATTTTAAAATGCAGCTGAAACAACGCATCATCCTGTCTGGAAAGATGATCAGGCTATTTCATCTCAGCAATGAAAGGTAAGCATTTCTTACAGAACTTCAGGTTTAACAAAATCCATGTGACAATTTATTTGAGATAATAATTAAAAAAATTCGAATTATGTACTACATGTTAAATTACATAGCGACATTCAAGAATATGATCAAATATAATTAAATACAACGAATGTGTGGGACATAATTATCGCGACTTATACGGTTAGCTTACGCTTGCAGTGACATAATAATTTTTATCTTTGTAACCTATGATGATTCCAAGTTGAAACTTATCAGTTCATTATATCACTAATTGAGGCGTACTATATATTTTTTTCCTTAAAATAGAACCCCCGCGTTTTTAAATATGAATATATGAAAATTGTTTCACCATGTTTTTTAGTGTAATTGAATACATGCAGAAAACAATATAAGCAACAAAAACTATCACATATTAAGAATGTATCACCCAATTTTTGTAAATTTATCTGGAGACGTTGTTGAGATATATAATTTCAATTGAAGCGGCGTGCTTACAAAAATATGAATTTTCTTCACGTTTGAAACGCCACTGACAGAAAACGAAAAGCACAGGACATATGAAACTCAGCAGTTTTAGTTAGCGCGGCAGGTAAAACAAACCCTCAAATTTTGAAAGAAATCTGAGTCGGTCGGGATGAGCGCCTTGTTGATTTGATACGGAATGACCCACGCCCAACTTGAAAACGATTTGTATTTTAATTCTGCAACTAATGACATGAATGTTTTCTCAGTATGAGCCATTTTACACAAAATTAGTATGTAAAACAGACACACACACGCACACGCGATTAAAGTTTTGATTAAACTAACACTTAACAATGCAGCGCATGCACAGAACACCAACATAGCGCGACGTATTATGTCACGGTTGACGCTAGCCTCGCTTCCTGCTACCCCTGATCACATATGTAACAGATTTGTTAGCCATATAGGCTTTCACGGCAAAACTTTTATTAATTTCACTATGCTGTCGTCTACCTACTGCACAAGAAGTCACGTTATAACTCCCATTTGAATTGCATGGAGGAACTGTACTTCCTTCTAGTAGTTCCCAATCGACGGTGGCGATCCTGGGGGTTGTTCTCTTCCACATGTTATCGTTTTTAACATGGGAATAGCCAATCTGTTATAATTATATGTGATCAGAGCTGCTACTGAGTCGTAACGAATCGGTATCCCGGTCTCCCCTCTAGCTTGTGAGTGCCGCTGCCTGCGAGCGAAGCAGTCGCTCCTCGCTAAGAAACTTCTGCCACAAGCCTCTCGCACAGAATTGTCCAAGCTTGAATGACTGACTACAGTGAATTTAATATATGGAAAGATCGGATTGAAATCAAGTGTTACAATACATCGTTATTACGAACTTATACAATTACTAGATATAACTCTTGGGGCGTAAACCAAGCCTGGAAAGTCTTTTAAGAGCTTCGCTACTGGTGAGAGGATTAAGCAGTTTTTTTTAGATGTAACTATTAATTTACTGTACGCGGCACATGTTTGTATTTAACTCCTATTATAAGCAATATTCATGTCTGAACATGTCATAACTTACCTTAGGCTACTTCTCTCTGTTTATAATAATATGCATCTATACTAATAATAAATCTGTAGCCGAAATTTTTCTGGTAATTTTCGATTTTCCAAAAATAATTGCTCCTAACATATATAATTAACCACCCTGAAACCGAAAATCGCTTTTTTGAAACCTTTGTTTGTATGTCCGTCCGTCTGTCTGTCTGTCTGTCTATCTGTCTGTCTGTCTGTCTATCTGTCTGTCTGGATGTTTGTTACCTTTTCACGCGATAATGGCTGAACCAATTTATATGAAAATTGGAATATAAATTAAGTTCGTCGTAACTTAGAATTTAGGCTATATGGCATTCAAAATAGTTTATTGAATAGGGGGGTTATAAGGGGGCTCGAATTAAATAAATCGAAATATCTCCCTTATTATTAATTTTTATGAAAAATGTTACATAACAAACGTTTCTTTAAAAATAATTTCCGATAAGTTTTATTCTATGCAAAATTTTGATAGGACTGATATTTAATGAGATAAATGAGTTTTAAAATTACAATAACAACGCCAACTAAGGCGGTGTAATGAAATAAAAAAAAACTGACTCCGTCTATAAGGGGCCTTGGACAACAACAATCGAAAGTTATGAAACATTGCCTACAGAGAATGTTTCTGTGTATGTATGAAGTAATATCGGAAGCTTAAGTAACCGATTTGTATAATTAATTATTAATTCACCATAGGAAAGTGTAGTTCCTATAGATGGACATAATGCTATAATGTTATTACAGTAACTTCTGAGTGAATCCAGGACAGGTAAGATTAAAATAGTTTTTTATGCACAGAAAACTTCATAGGCTATTCTGTACATTCGTTACCTGCATTTCCTAAAATAATGTTTATGACTCTGGATCAAAGTGGTCGCATTTTAATTTTTTTAAATACAATTTAAATTAAGTAACATACTAAACGATTTATTCTTCTATCAAACACGAATGTTCCCTGGATCAAATGTTCTATTTTAATTATGTAATTACTTTAGATTTATTTCTAACGGGTGCAGCGGAGCGCACGGGTACGGCTAGTATAATATAAATTCAGAACCAGGCAATTTTGCACACTGAAAGGATTGATTGTAAACAGGTGTAGCAAGCGCTAATAAGCACCAAACCAACTCGCGGGAAAATACAAGAATAACGCATTTCTAAAAGAAAATACTATATTAATGTTGTGAAAGTTCACTTCATATAGCTACTTCAAGGAAACATGGAAATTTCAGACAAAATTATAATTTTAAAATTCAGTGCTTTTGTCCTTAATTTTGTGGAATGACCCTAGAGGACTTTTCCATTCATACTATACCAAGAATTCGTCTCTTAAAAGGATTGTAATTGAACTCTTTCCACTCTGTATAATAGTACATTCCTGAACATAAGAAGCGCAAATTGTACCGGTAAAGTTAGTCAGTGAACATCGTGTTTTAATTAAGACCTGTGTTCATTTATTATAAATACAAGTGTAAATGAAATCCAGTCTTTTATATGGCGTTTTATTTAGTTTTATGATGAACATTTACAAAATTTACCTCATTTTAAAATGACCCACATCGTAATTTAATATAAGTTAATAAATACTTTTTATACCATACACATAAGCATTTGAACGGGTATCATGTGGAAGGGAAAGAAAGAATATTCTGTATCGCATTCCAAATTGATTAGTTACCACAGGGAGGAAGATAATAGTTGGGTGCTTATCTTACGGGAAAGTGTTCAAGTTTTAGTGTTATGACCAGCATAAACGACGAAAATTCATGCAAACGTTTTGTTTAGGAGTGTACAGTAATGGCAAAAAAAAAAAAAAAACCGGACCGACTCTTGTAGCTGATTTCAGAGCCTTGTTCACTCCAGAGCACGACAGACTGCTAACTAAGACTTTCGTGGTTCGAATCCTGCCTGGGAAGGAAACTTTTTTTTTGTTCCTTATTCAAATTTATTCCCAATACTTTTTCGATTGCTGGTAAAATTCATGTTCTGGGAATAATAAGTAAAATATCGCTGCAATCGAAAAGTATTGGGAATAAATTTGAATAAGGAACAAAAAAAGTTTCATTGCCAAGCAGGATTCGAACCACGAAAGTCTTAGTTACCAGTCTATCGTGCTCTGGAGTGAACAAGGATCTGAAATCAGCTACAAGGGTCGGTCCGGTTTTTTTTTGCCACTACTGTACATTTTTTAAGGTCGTATGCCTATAGTGAAGCCAAACTTCAAATACCGTTCTAGGTTACGTAGCCGAACCTACCCAACTTTCAAGTACTTCAAACTTTCTTATTAATTAATACTACTGGTTCTACTTACCCATGTTTCAACGCCAGCTTTACAAAACCTTTACGTTGTTTCAGAAAAATTGTGTACTGTCCAGGACGACTATAAAAAGCTTCGGAAGCCCCTCCTACAGCAATCACTGTCAACGTTTTTGGTTTGCTTAGTACATTGCTGATAGCTTTCGGAGATGCTGTACAAAGACCTGAAAAGATAACTTAATTTATAGTTACAATAAAAAATTATTTTATTGTTATTTTAATTACAATAACACTTGCGTCTCTTAGTTTTGTCAAGTGTTTATGTACGAGTGCTGTTGTAGACACTTGTGTCTAAGTATGTTTGTATTTATTTACACTGCAAATGGGTGAATAAACGTTGGCAGTGGTAAGTAATTACACTCAGTAATGACAGTTAATAATAAACATAATTTATAATAAATACAATTAGTAATAAATTAATACTAATACTACTAATAATAATTAATACTAATAAATAATAATAATAAATAATAATATAATAATATTAACAAGGAGCATCCTAAATTAAATGGGACACAATCACTTAAAATAACATTTTAAGTAAATCTAATTTGTATCTTAATCCAAAGTTCGAACTAAAACCCATGAATATATGTTCATAGAGCCCGATCGCAAACTTGTGGCACCTGCGCGAAAGACGAATTGGCATCCACTTAGATGGACTCGACCAAGAGTCTTGCTAGTGGGAGGGTGTTTGAACAGTACGCTGTATGAGTAAGCAGTCGCCGCACACACAGAATCCCCCACTGCGAAGCCTCAGAAAGAAGCTCGCGCATGTTGGTGCCACGAGTTTGCGATCGGGCTTCTACATGCACAAGTACCTTTCAGCACTACACTCATTTCGCTGTCAACTCACCTACAGCACTGGGACTACGACACATTTCACTGATACTATCCTGATTTCACTAACACTTCAAAAACATTTCACTGTTCAAATACTTTGCACTACCACTATAAAGTATAAAACTTCACTGACACAACACACTTCACTGACAAAACATACTTCACTGACATAATTTACTGATACAACACTTCAAATAGCAAAACATCAATTACACCTTTCAAATGTAGTGTGCATAATATACTACCGTTTATTAGTAAAGTCCTTAAGCCTATTTTAAAATACTTTTTTGTTATTGGTAAAGCCTTTAGTTAGTCTTCAGGAAAGCATTTCAGTCCCTGATAATACGATTAAGAAAAGAAAACTTTCCAGTGTCCGCCCTCTGTCTTCTTTCCAATTTATGTGAGTGGTTGTTCCTTGAAGAGTCCGTACTCTCTGAGAGCGGTAAGTTAAAAATTCCTTGATCGACTGGAGTATTCTGAAGTCAATCACTGTTGATTGTAGTTTAACCAACAATATGTCGTCTGGGACAACATCGAATGCGCGTGAAAGTCAATAATCACTGTATCTACTTGGCTATTTGAATCTATTCCGTTTGCTAAATCCTGACATACAGTCACTAATTGGCTCTCTCATGAGTAACCCCTCCCCCCCCCGAAACCTATGACAATTATGTAACCAATTTGAATCATTCCAATGGTGCCTTAGATAAGCTGAAATCATCTGTTTCTAAACCACAGAGGTAAGGCTGACTGGTCTGTAATTTTTTGTAATCTGTGAGGGTTTATCAAAAATCATGAAAATATTTATGACAGAATGAAAAGATGTCCACAGGAATAAACTCTTTATGAGAGAAGCGTATTTATTTTTCTGTATTTCTCTAGGGATAGCCTAATTTTTGCCACTTTTATTCAATGAAAATAATGTATCGGCATCCAGTAGTAAGCATCGAAAATACGATCGTTGTTGTTGTTTAGTCAACTGTCCGATGACAGGTTTGAACCTCATAAGTAACACCAATAAGGCATCACTCTTGAGGCAACTAAGCCAGGATATAATGGATAGAGTTGCCAGTTCCTTTCCCCCATCCGATCGTTAGGGTAGTTTATTGTTATCACTTATCAGTGTAGCCTTTGAGTATTTTTACATTGGTTAAATAAATGATTTTATTTATTCTCCGGAGAAGGAGAAAATCGGTGTTGCTAAGGTAACACATAGCCTACTTAGCCTACTTTCTCCTTATACATGTTAATTCGTTTCTTTCGCTATGTTGTAAATGATATTACTATTTGTAGTGTTTCTTGAACTCTTGATACAAAAGTACATTACGATTCCAAGTAAGAAGATAAACGTTCGTTTCCTGAATTGCACACAAAATGCATATTCTGTAATTCCTACATAAAATATTTTACTTCCTTATATATTTTACAGTAGACATACGGTGTGATAAAGGGCTATTCAAGAGTCACGAAATGTTTTAAAAATCCTGTAATTTTGTTAAAAATGAAGTTTATAGAAAAATAAAAATACAGTTTTATTAATAAAAATGGGTTTATTTTCACAGAAGCTTCTGCTTTAATTGTTTTACTACTATTGTTATGGCAAATTAATTAAACAGTAACACAATCTATTCTCGATTAAGTTAATGCGTTTGTCTTTTTTGCAAATCCATATCATAGTATAATGGTTTTTGCCTCTACAATTGCGAATTGACCTTCTTCAGTATTACTACCTAAATGTAAGTGAAATTCTTACAGTGCACAGACAAGATTCCTAATTCTAAAATTCTGAATGAATTGAGATCTGGACCCTGGAATTTGTCGTCATTGTAGAAGCTTGAAAAAAAAAAAGCTGAAGTGGCGGGTTTCCTGGCAGACGAAACTTTGTAAAAACGATGTGAATGCTGTGATGGTTTGACGTGAATGTGGAAACAGACAATATTCAGAATACGGGAAATGCAGTGTGAATCGAGTTGCAGAGGATCTATTCGAATGTACCTCTAAAGATAGTTTTTTCTCACGTAACTGGCTATATTGGCATCAAACCCTTGTAAAACAAAAATTAAATACTTTTGCGGAAATTCTGTCAACATAACGAAGAGAGTTTAGAAGTGACATAAGATCCTAGAGTGAAACTGTAAGGAACATAGACTTCCACCCCATTCCATACTGCGCGCCAAAAAGTAGAATACATTCTTTGTGACGGGTATGACGAAAAAAGTGGATAAAACTTCAGCTATGGATTCCTCATATGTGGCTATAGGAGAGAAAATGGTATCAACATAGATGCAGAAATAATTTCTGATCAGGGCTTGCAAGTATGATCATAGTACTGGGCTTATAAGTCGGGGTTCAAATCTCTGTTCACCCTGAATTTATAACTTGTGTCGTGCAAGTCCAGGCGACATGTGGGTTTTCTCCTGGTGCTCCGTTTCCCTGTGACACCTCTACAATTCGCCATCATCATTCATTACGAATGTAATATGGATCCGTCGCCTGTGGTGCGCTCTGGATAGTTTCTGTCGAACCATGTGATCTACGTTTCTCGGTACTACTGACGTCTATACTCTTAGGGCCATATTCATAGACATTCTTACCGCGGGCTTCCGGTGGATGATCAGCGAACTAACGTTTTTCGTATTCATAAACCAGTGTTAGCGGTATGATATGTTATGAATCCTATACAAGTAACCAGTCGACAGCCGGGGCTAGTTTAGCACGCTCATAGCGTGGGCTAGCGAAATGTCTAAGAATAGCACCCAGTCTGGGCGATTAACGACAAGTTAAGGGCCCTACCATAGAGAAAAAGGAAACTCATAAGTATCTGAAGAATGGCTTTTATGTACAATTCGAAAGACGAAAGTTCATCTTGTTATTTGATTATTTAATTTTTGTCTCTTTTGAAAATAATAGTATAAGAAAATGAACTAAACAGTAACATGATTCACAATATGGTAAATGAACTGAATTGTATGGACATGCGTGAAACGTGTCGTGAAAATGTTCGACTATCAAATAATTATCCAGAAGTAGGTATATCGTATTTTAATTTTTAGGAAGATGTTGTAGGCACAATGTGTATGAATGTTCAGTCAGCTGTCCGAAGACTGACTGGAACTACCAGCTACCCATAAACTGGAATGAGGTTGCCTGATTCGAATTATATATGACGTCACAGTGCAAGTACAGGTACTTTCGTATACAAATTAGTTACGCATTCTCCACCCTCTTCCTATAGAACAGCGGTCATCAGCACACTGCACCCTTGAGCTAGCGTCTCTTACCTGCGGAGAAGACACTGCATTATGGTGCTTTCTTAGCTCCTGGCGGGTATGCTCTCTACCTCTTCCTGCTGCACGACGGCGCACAACATGTTGCTCCGCTTACCCTTTACCCATTTCAGGGAGTGCTGACGACCACTGCTTTAGAAGCTTTTAGAGTGGGAAAGAAGCGAAACAAAAATTCTGAACATGTTAGGCCAATACTAGTTAAATTACGAAGGGGAGAATCTTGAGTAAAGATTAATTTTTAGTCCTACAGAATATATGTTATGGTAACAATGGTTATTAATCTTTACTTAGATTCCTCACCCAACAGTGAATAATACTGTGGAATCCCGGCCATCAAGTCACTCAATTGAGTGCGCTCCTTGTATAATGGAAGTTGACTTAATATATGTCGAACATGGAATAAGGCCATAAAGGGAAAAACACTATAGGAGAGGGATTCGATCCGATGCTGTGGCTTGAACTTCGGCGTAGCTCAGTAGTTAGAGCGCTTGCTACATAGAAACCAGGACCTGGGTTCGATCCCGGTGCCGGAACAAATTTTTCTCCTCTAATAACCATCATTGTTTTTATGTTGGAAGTAGATACTTTAAATTACAAAAATGCATTATTATTAATGTTGTGCAAATTTTTCGATCCAAATGTGATCAATACGTAAAGTTGTGTTCGCAAACAAGAACTTTCTACTTACCAAGTGCATGTCCAAGTTCCCGGATGTAGAATAATTTAAAATGATAAGCTAGAGTAGCCATGTAGCATTTGTGGTTTGGAAAAGCTTCATTGACTTTGGTAGCATTAGTACCAAAGCTTATGAAAGTTCCAAGAGCCAGCATGCCATGTGGGAAAGAACAAAACATGTAACTCATAGTCGGATCCAATTCGGCTGTTTTTACTAGACGAACAGGAAAATAGTCGCTTAAATATCTCCAGAAGGCTGAATCTCTTACGCGTTGAGACCTGTAAACAGAAAATACAGTGAAAACTAAAATGAGAACAATAGCTCGACTGACCAGGGAATGCATCTTGAGGACAGTGGAGCTTGAGTGTCTTGTAGCATGTTTGCATCTAGCTATCACGGCGATAAAGGTGCGGATTAAAATGTAGGGGGAGTTCGTTCAATGCCGGACATGCAAGGTATTTTTCCTTGTAATTAAAAAACAAATTATTATATTAACTTTATTTTCCATTTAACATGAAATTAACAAATCAACTATACCAAATATTTGTAGTATAAACACTTCAAAAAGGAATCTCAAAAATGCTGTAAAGAAATAAAGCGAACATGAAATTTTGCATAGTCTATATTTAAAATGGAGTACAGCACCGGACACATTTTTAATGTTGATAGTAATCGCATTCATACTTGTCTGATGTTACCGGAACACTAGCACAAGCTTCGTGAGCCCACATTTTACACGACAATAACGAGAAATGCGCACAAATGTGCAGATTGTAAAGTTACTGCTCGGTTATTCTTTGCTGTAGTCTTTCAGAGATCTTGTCCTGTTGGGAATATAGTGAAACGGTAGCGGCTACAATATTTCTACCACAGATTGCACACACACTGTTCTGTTGGCTCGTGGAATCCTGGCTTTGAGCGTAGCTTCTGGTGGTGGAATCCGTGGACTGCTAGTCTTGTCAGGGTGCTGCGAGCTGGAAGTTTGGTCCTGTCTGATTTCTATCCATCGTGGCATCCGTTGCGAAGAACTCCTGCGAGATCTCGTCTATTTTCTTTCTTCGTTCGAGTAGAAGCTCTTCCGCTCGTTTTGAAGGCAGCAGCAGCATTTGTGTCAAACATCCTCGATGAACTTTTCCCGGGCGAGCTCGTAAGCTAGTAGTGATGGTGTATATATTGATATTACCAGAGCAGTCTTTAGAAATCCGGCTTTAACTGCTTCCAAGTGTTCCAGTGCTTTTCTTTTTGGATAAAAATGGCCAAATTAGATGTATGCCGTATGTTAGAATCGGAGATATTTTTGCTCTGAAAAGAGTCATTGCAATATCCAGCGACAGTGTCTGTAACTGTCTTATCTCTTAAATAGCTTTCGTTGCTGCTAATGCCGTTTCCTTTTCATGTAGGGCCTACTGTATGTTGAAGCATGTTCCGAAGTCTGGAAAGTTACCTCAAGATATTTGAAGATGTTCACAATCTGAACATTTTTCCCATTGAGTATGATAGATTCACTTGCTGCTATTCCCTCCCCCTCCTTTTTCTGAACACCATCTGCACAGTCTTTGTTTCGTTGACTTCTAGGCTGTTGTTGTGTGCCCATTCATTTTACACGATGAGCATTGGATCCTGTCTTTATTATGTGTTTCTCCACACAAAATGCAATGAGTTTCAACATCTTCAGAGATATGGGTTCCTTTCTGCTTCTTTGAGGTTTTTTTTTTTTTTTGGGCAAATCGCAATATAGCGAACGCAGAAGCTCCACCACGACCCCTTGCACTTTTCCCCTACTAGCTCATCAGACACTCTATGTGATAGGCTAGTGTTGTGTCGAATGCACATTTAATGTGGGTGGGGATAACTTCCCCTACTGGCGTTCGCTATATTGCGATTTATCCATTTTTTTTTTAATTTCATCTTTCTTTCGATGCTTTTGGATTAACTTCTAATATCATTTACGTTCTATAAATTACAGAACATTAACTTAAATTTTGAAAATATAGCTATATAAATACCACAAAAGAGTATTTCCGATACTGCCCAAATAAACATTGTTCGGTACTGGCCGACAAGACTGAGGGTAAGAAACCGAGATTATTCTAAAATCATCACTTCAACTACATTAAGTCAAATCAAAAAGTATTATGTTGACTACAATTAAATGATTAGTATGAGATATGATATAATACTTACCGAATTTCCCGTATTTTAAGTATCAAGGAGAGGACACGCTCTGTATACCACGAATTAAATCAGATTTTATGACATGAAAGTACAAGACACACTGTTTAAAGTCATACCTTGTATGGGTGGCCAATGACCCCTTGTTTTGGAAATATTGGCTATTGTTTGTGACATACTTTCGTTAGGTGCTCAATAGGGAAGCATTAGACTGTGTAACGGCGTAGCTCATATGGTTGGATGCTGAGTTGTTATCCAGACAACCCGAGTTCGAACCCTAATGCCTTCTCATGTTTTAAAGCTTGATATTATTATTATTATTATTATTATTATTATTATTATTATTATTATTATTATTTTAATTCACTTTCAGTTGTCAATTCCTATATTCAAAGCCATGTTGAAATGTGCGTGGTATGCATCAAAATTGATAAACGAACGAGAAGTGTTTGTGAATGTGAAGGATATCTGTTTTGCAGCAGAAGTGCGGAAAAATGTGTGTGACTGTGGACAACCTTCTTTCATTTGCTGTGCATGGTGCAGGAAATATGTATGTTTTATGTGTTTTATGAGATCATAATGAATCGGTTACAAAATAAAATGGAATAGCTGCTACAGAAATAGAACAGACACCAGTGACACATCTTACATTCCTACGTGAGCAGTATTTCATTGTTTATTCTATACAATACAATGTTAGTTAATTAGTAATTTCTTTAAAACATGATGAAGTATTCAATACATTGAGAAATATGATATACGTATGTAAATAGATAACTGTGATCACAATATTAATCATTATTAAAAGAAAAAAATATGGAACCAGTTAAGATTCTAACTTAGGTTGCCTGGATAACAACTCAGCATACAACCATACGTATGGGCTAATGCTTCACTATTGAGCACCTAACGGAAGTATGTCACAAACAATAGCCATTATTTCCAAAACGAGGGGTCATTGGCCACCCATACCAGGTATTACTTTAAACAGTACGTCTTGTACTTTCATCTCACACAATCTTATTCTATTCAGTGATATACAGAGCATGTCCTCTCCTTGTAAGCTTAATGTAACTCGTCACAATTCACAACCGTCACGTTACAAAGGGAACTGTCACCGGTCAAAATCACAATAGTGCTCACATCAAAGGGTTGTACTGGTAGTAGCTAGTTCAAGGATTATTACAGTTGCTGCCATACCTTGTCAGTGATAAAAAAAGACACTAAACGGCACTAAACGAGCTCTTCCTACCATATGTTAATTTTAGATGTGCAGGAATCACGATTTTAAGGAAAAACACGCCGATTTAGGTTTAGAGGGCGAAGTTAGTGATTGAATTTATTGTTCCACTCCACCCTCAATCCCACTTTCGAATTTCAAATTGCATACACTATTTCTTACCAATGTTTATTATTGTTTCACTAACATCACTTATCTAACTTTCATTATTTACTTTTACTTTGATTATTCACTGTCATGTTGCTTTACGGTCTTGTATTAATGTAATAAAAGCCAATATTCGATTAGAATTAGTCTGGCTGGGCAGAAGAGAAAGCTTACTGGCCTTAGCTCTGCCATAATAAATAAATAAATAAATGAATGAATGAATAAATGAATAAATGAATAAATGAATAAATGAATAAATAAATAAATAAATAAATAAATAAATAAATAAATAAGTAAATAAATAAATAAGTAAAAATAAATAAGTAAGTAAAAAAATAAATAAGTAAAAATAAATAAGTAAGTAAATAAATAAGTAAGTAAGTAAATAAGTAAGTAAGTAAATAAATAAGTAAGTAAGTAAATAAGTAAGTAAGTAAATAAGTAAGTAAGTAAATAAGTAAGTAAGTAAGTAAATAAGTAAGTAAGTAAGTAAATAAGTAAGTAAGTAAAAATAAGTAAGTAAGTAAGTAAAAATAAATAAGTAAGTAAATAAATAAGTAAGTAAATAAATAAGTAAGTAAATAAATAAGTTAGTAAGTAAGTAAATAAGTTAGTAAGTAAGTAAATAAGTTAGTAAGTAAGTAAATAAGTAAGTAAGTAAGTAAATAAGTAAGTAAATAAGTAAGTAAGTAAATAAGTAAGTAAATAAGTAAATAAGTAAATAAGTGAATAAATAAATAAATAAGTGAATAAGTAAATAAATAAATATTATTATTATTATTATCATCATTATCATTATCTTCAGGCACACCATTCTAAAGGAAATGGTAAATCCAATCTGCCTACCGACAAAAAATAAAAAAGTCGGTCCATCCGTTTCTGAGATCCAGAAACGTTTCATTTAATGAATTAAAGTTTAGTTGATATTATACAATGCTATGAAGGTACTGTACTTTTATTATTGTGTGTATTAGATAACAAATCTGTTATTTGCCTGGTATGATTGGAGTTTCTGTTGTTGCAAAATTGCCGGCGGTTTTCTTGAATTATTTTTTTTTACACTCTTTGACTCTTTGACAGATCATATCACTTGTGTAGGATATTTCAGTATTTATCATTAACACTATCAGTACATCATGAGCTATTGCTGTGATTCTGTTTCTATTGCCATTTGTTATAAATGGCTTGTATTCATTTTAACCCCTGTAATCGTATTATTGTTATTAAATTACTATAGGGGAGACTCGTCTAATTTGGAAAAATTTGTATTTTGACACAGTTTGTAGTTACATAGTCTGAAATTAAATATTCCTTTATTATGGAATGTGTTTAAACATTAAATCCCAATAAACCTCTGAAAGAAAATTCTACAAATCTAAATTACTTTATACATAACACACTAATAAATAACAAATGACATGTTTCCAGATTTGCTACTTCATCAGGATAAATTGGCAATAATACAGGGGTAATTAGGCAATAGGATTAAAAAGTAAATTTTTCAAAATAAAACAGTGGTACTAGGTTTATAAGGCTTAATTTACTGGGACAATAAGTCACTAAATATCATAAACACAAAACAAAGCAAAAAAAAAAAGAATTGAATAGATTTTTCCGACCACTCTTATTAATTATATTGAAGGGTTGTCTTCTAATTTCTTTTGCCGATAGCCCAAACCCAAGTTCTTGCATTTTGATTACATATGTCACCAGTTTTTGCTCTTCCTCAACGGTTAGAGCTAGGGGTCGTCTTTTCTTGGGAATGACGTCATCGGGTCCTGAGGATGCATACAGAAACCTCTTTAAGTTGTTAAAGGGCACATTGTACTTCTTAGAAGCCTTATAAGTCGACCATCTATCTTTCAAAACACTCCCAACCGCAGCCCGCAAATCAACTTTGGAATATTTTTCAGAATAATGTCCTCGTTCCCTTGGCATATCTGCAACACACCACACACAGTGCTGCATTGAAGACTGTAAAAATCCCTCACACGTCCCTACTCTTAAATTTTAATATCGAGTACACATCCGTGTTCAAAGAGAGCAGCATTATATCACTATAAAGGAAAATGGCTAATTCACACTACCCTGGAGAAGACATTTTTTGCTAAGAAGAACATAAAACGAGCTAAGGCCTGATGAGTTATTAACAGTAAATATTAATTATATAAATAGCTTACTTACTTACTTACAAATGGCTTTTAAGGAACCCGAAGGTTCAATTCCGCCCTCACATAAGCCCGCTATCGGTCCCTATCCTGTGCAAGATTAATCCAGTCTCTATCATTACGCCCCACCTCCCTCAAATCCATTTTAATATTATCCTCCCATCTACGTCTCGGCCTCTCTAAAGGTCTTTTTCCCTTCGGTCTCCCAACTAACACTCTATATACATTTCTGGATTCCCCCATACGTGCTACATGCCCTGCCCATCTCAAACGTCTGGATTTTAAGTTCCTAATTATATTAGGTGAAGAATACAATGCGTGCAGTTCTGTGTTGTGTAACTTTCTCCATTCTCCTGTAACTTCATCCCGCTTAGCCCCAAATATTTTCCTAAGCACCTTATTCTCAAACACCCTTAACCTATGTTCCTCTCTCAGAGTGAGAGTCCAAGTTTCACAACCATACAGAACAACCGGTAATATAACTGTTTTATAAATTCTAACTTTCAGATTTTTGGACAGCAGACTGGATGATAAGAGCTTCTCAACCGAATAATAACACGCATTTCCCATATTTATTCTGCGTTTAATTTCCTCCCGAGTGTCATTTATATTTGTTACTGTTGCTCCAAGATATTTGAATTTTTTCACCTCTTCGAAGGATAAATCTCCAATTTTTATATTTCCATTTCGTACAATATTCTGGTCTCGAGACATAATCATATACTTTGTCTTTTCGGGATTTACTTGCGAACCGATCACTTTACTTGCATCAAGTAAAATTTCCGTGTTTTCCCTAATCGTTTGTGAATTTTCTCCTAACATATTCACGTCATCTGCATAGACAAGAAGCTGATGTAACCCGTTCAATTCCAAACCCTGCCTGTTATCCTGAACTTTCCTAATGGCATATTCTAAAGCGAAGTTAAAAAGTAAAGGTGATAGTGCATCTCCCTGCTTTAGCCTGCAGTGAATTGGAAAAGCATCAGATAGAAACTGACCTATACGGACTCTGCTGTATGTTTCACTGAACACATTTTAATTAATCGAACTAGTTTCTTGGGAATACCAAATTCAATAAGAATATCATATAATACTTCCCTCTTAACCGAGTCATATGCCTTTCTGAAATCTATGAATAACTGATGTACTGTACCCTTATACTCCCATTTTTTCTCCATTATCTGTCGAATACAAAAAATCTTATCAATAGTCGATCTATTACGCCGAAAACCGCACTGATGATCCCCAATAATTTCATCTACGTACGGAGTTAATCTTCTCAAAAGAATATTGGACAAAATTTTGTACTACGTGAACAAAAGTGATATTCCTCGAAAGTTACTACAGTTGGTTTTGTCCCCCTTTTTAAAAATAGGTACAATTATGGAATTCTTCCATTGTTCTGGTACAATTTCCTGTTCCCAAATACCAAGTACAAGTTTATAAATTTCGCTATATAATGCACTTCCACCCTCTTCTATTAATTCTGCTGGAATTTGATCGATACCTGGAGACTTGTACTTTTTCAGATTGTCTATCGCAATTTCGACTTCTGAAAGCGTGGGTTCGGGTATAAATGGCTCAGCAGTTTGTATTTCAATTTCGTCCCGATCATTTCTATTTGGCCTATGTACATTTAGTAGTTGCGCAAAATAGTTTTTCCATCTGTTTAGGATTGATGGAGTGTCTGCAAGCAAGTCACCATTCTCATCCTTGATCACGTTTACCCTTGGCTGATATCCGTTCTTAAATTCCTTTATACCCTTATATAAATCCCGAATGTTTTTATTCTTGCTATTTGTTTCTACCTCATTCAGTTTTTCCTTCAAGTAGCCTCTCTTTTTATTCCTAAGTGTACGACTTGCTTCCCGTCTTTCATTGAAATAATTATCTCTCTTCTCCTCAACTGGATGCTGTAAGAATTTCAATTTTGCCTGTTTCCTTCTTTCTACTACCATGCAACAATCTTCATCAATCTTCTTTCATTGAAATAATTATCTCTCTTCTCCTCAACTGGATCCTGTAAGAATTTCAATTTTGCCTGTTTCCTTCTTTCTACTACCATGCAACAATCTTCATCAAACCACGGTTCCTTTTTCTTAGTTTCATAATAACCTATGCTCTGCTCAGCTGCAATTTTGATACTATCTCTGATATTTTCCCACACGCTATTAACATCTAATTCTTTCTCAACTTCGTCGGAACTTTCTAAAGTGGCAAACCTATTCGAAATTTCGACCTGATAATTTTGCTTAGCTTCCTCGTCCTTTAATTTCAAAATATTGAATTTAGTAATATTAACCTGTTGCTCTACTCGCTTGGCTACAGATAATCTTTCTCTTAATTCTCCAATCACCAAATAATGATCAGAATTACAGTCTGCACCCCTGAAAGTTCGAATATCTACTATACTAGTATGTCTCCGTTTATCTATCAAGATGTGAGCTATTTGGTTGTGTGTCAATCCATCTGGAGAAGTCCAAGTATATTGTGTATATCCTTATGGGGGAATGTTGTACTTTTGACAATTAAATTTTTCGATGTGGCAAAGTTGACTAATCTAACTCCATTGTCACTACTAATTGCGTGTAGGCTCTCTTTTCCAATAGTTGGTCAAAATAGCTTACCTTATAATATAGAATCTCAGCTTTTGATACATAATGCACAAACAAACGTAGGTAATGAACAACACTTTCTTTCCGTCTTTGTATACACACGTCCACACAACCACCATGTCAACAGGAAGTATTCAACACTTCTTTCTATTAGTAACAATATCTGCCACTATAATGCGCGGATTCGGATGAAACGAAAACTAAAAGTACAGTCAGATGTTGCACTCTATGAAGGTGTCGTTGATCTTCTTTAAACTCTGGAGAAAATTTGTCAATAAAATAAATACAAGAATATTGCCAAATTTCCCATATTGCCAAATTTGCCGAGTTTCCCCTACTATACATTAGATAATTCCCTTTAACAAATCATGCTTCAAATATTGGCTGGCTGGCTGGCTTTACAAGGACTGGGCCCAGGATGGATCTGTACTGGGCCATTGTGCGCCCTATATATGCAATGATTGTCCAAGTTCGACAGTTGGCCTGATGGAATTTGTGAACTCGACGCTGACAAGTGGGCCATCCTGCCACAGCCCCTGATAGAGTTGGGTCGCGTTTCGTGGGCGAATAGCCTGATAGCCTCACTGGCCCGGAGCCTTAAGCCTTTCTTGATCAATCGACGCTGTCAGGTGAGTCATTCTGCCTCAGCACCTGATAGAAACGAATCTCGGCGGCATAGGCTATGAGTAGCTTGAAAAACTCCAGGCACTTCCTATATCGGCATCGGAAACTCGTGCGTGGTACAGAAGTACAGATTGGGTATTCTTACTAGTGTCGCTGTACCTCCTCTCACCGGCTTTAAAGTTAATGTGGTTGACTAGCATCTTATCTAAGCGCGCCAACGCGCTTTGAGATTTTTTTTATCTAATTGCAGGTACTTGAATTTTTGTCATTCACCAGTTGTGTAGATCAGTTTATGGACAGATTCCTTCTCCAGGATGCGGCTTAGAGGGCTGGTCTACTCTACACCCGCGATGAGATGAGATGTCACAGGGTTACCGGAGCTCCGGAGAAGATCTCTGTGTTATCAGGACTACGGGTTTGCCCAACATGTTATAAATTAGGGATACGTTAGGGGTCGAACTCAAGTCCATATGATGAGTTCAGCGTTCTAGCCAGTGTAGTGATTATTCAACAGTTTATCGAAATATGTAATTGATATCATGAAATAATTGAAATATTTGTGTTCATAATTACTGAAAGATCTTTCCACCGTAACTGTCGCTCTTGCAATGACAAGAATAATTAGATTAACAGTAGGTGCCAAATCTAGGAAATCGTGTAGGACCATTTAAAAACCTACAAATAATATCTATGGCTTGTCAGTATATTTTTTTTTATTAATAAACTTCTTCGTAGGCCTATATAATCGTGAAAACTTTGGAACTAATTCAACAGTTCAAAGCATAAATACGCGTCAAAAATAACTTTCATACTCCATTGGCAAGTCTGCGTGATATCAAAAAGGAGCGCGTTATATGGCAGTAAAATTTTAATAGTCTCCCTATGGATATAAAAATTCAAACTTAAAACATAAGATTATTTAGGGCTAAATTAAAGAATTGCCTAATATCATTGAGACCTCCTAATTGTCTGAAGTGACTGAAAAATAGCTCTATATCGTCACTGGAAAAATTACGCATCAGAATACAGTGAAAACCTGTGTTTAACAAATAGTGATGCAGACGACAGTTAACTGTATAGTGATGATCAGACATTGTATGTTTCTGAACTGAACATTCTTGTCTTTTTCGACCTTCCGCTTGAATTTGAGCGATATACGGCAGAAATGTGTCTGTGAGCCATTGGAGACGTTCATGACTAAGTGAAAAAATAAATGCAACTTGTTCTCATTGCAAGAACGGTAGGCCTCTGTTGGACTGCATACGTCGTGAATGCCAACCACTTATTTTTTATCTTTTTCAAGAACTTGAAAGTTGCTTGTTGCTTGTACGCTCTTTTTTTTTTTTTACCGAAGCGTTCACATTGAACAACTGCAAGTTGGAAGTGCAGCTGTGACAGAATCTGAGAATAATAATTTCGCACATTTGACATTCATTTTCTCAAGATTGGATGGGTATACCATTTTCGTCGACAAATGACGAACTGTAGTGAAATTCATGTTGGTACCAGAACTCTGCAGCGTGTACTTATCTTCCCGAAACGATTCCTCCAGGAACTGAGATCGCAAGTTCTTTGTGATGTAACTGATCTAAGCTAAGAAATAACTTACGGCTTTCATCCAAAGGGTGTTGTGTTTCTAGTGCACTCTTACCACCACACATTTTTTCATACAACGAGACCTTTACTTTACAATTATCTGTCACAATCCGCAAGACAGAAAATCCTGTTTCTTCAACAGCAGCAATCACTTTCACTGTTTTCTTGTTTAATTGGTCACCATCCAGATTAGAACAGAAAAAGAATGCCACAGGAATTCGGTTCTGTTTCCTCATTCTTTGCTGGCTTCATTTGTCTGTTCATCAAACAGTTCGTTCCTCCCATGAAATAGGTCTAGTTGCCTGTATTATTGAATATATTATTTGAATGTACCGAAGTACATATGATATTTCCATGCAGATATTCTGCGTCATCATACGATGAAAGAGTAATGGAACGGAGAAAAATTCTCTCCGGCGCCGGGATTTGAAGCCGGGTTTTCAGCTCTACGTGCTGTCAGCTGAAAACCCGGCGCCGGAGAGAATTTTTCTCCGTTCCATTACTCTTTCATTGTAATATTGAAGTTTGGCTTGAATAGCCATCTCATCATCAATGGGGGAACCAAATTTATCTTGTTCTGTGTTAAGATTTTCTACTTCAATTTTTAATCTCTCTTCAGTGTCCCGGGCAGAGTCCTGCAGACTGGCCCTCAGCGCAGCACTGTCAGTCCTAATGCTTAAGCAGCCCAGCCCACCCCACCCAAGACCAACACTGCTTGGCGCGGCCGCTTCGTAGCCCTTCACGCTGGGTTACGCAGCCCCGTGGTGGGAATATAATGGTGTAGCAGACGGTTGACTCAAACTCGTTTTCTACTGCGCATGTCGTCACTTGGGAAGCAGCAGCGGCGCGCTAATTCGCACCGCAGTGCTCGAGGAACAAAACAAACAGCTGTTGTGTGTACGTGCACGGGGTTAATTCTTTGTTTATATATATTATATTGAATGGTATTCTTGTATCAGTAATGCTATTAATGTGACACATGCTATTAGTATGCCTGGATGTGCAGTATCTGGTTGAGTTACAATCGAAAAACAAAAGGAACTGACGTAAAATATTATAGGTTTCCGAAGAATGAAGACTTGGCAAGACAATGGTTGCATGCTTGTAGAAGGGAGGATGAAGTCAATTTACAGCACGATGAGTTTTCTCGCATGTTACTAAATTTTATTTGCTTCGCAACTCATTTGCAAAATATATTTTCATGTTAAACTTATTGTTTGACTTATTCCGTAGATTGCTTGAGGGAAAAGAAAGGGGGTAAAAATCTTAAGACTTAATGTTGTTTCAGCTCGAATATGTTCACTTCATTTGGAGGAGTCAAGTTACGAACTACCTTTAAAGCAGAAACTCCTAAATTATGAACCAAAAAACAGTCGTAATCTGAAAGTAGACGCTGTACCGACAAAAGCTCTGGCGCAGTCTTGCTTGAAACGAAAATCATCAGATAATCTGAGATTGGACAGATGTGAAAAACGGAGGAGGAAAGAAATTAATGACATCATTGCCAATAGTTCATGTACTGTTCAGGCCACTTCCAAAACCAATTCAGACGAACATGTATCAGAGAATAGTGCATTAGACCTAAATAACAAAACGTGAGTAATTACAGCAATTATATAATTATAATAACTATTAACTGGTATGTTCCTGTGTGTCATATTGTTAAAATTTTTCACATATGAGTCACTCCGCAGAAGAGAATAATTTTCTCATAGTTCAAAACTTTCTAAACTAAAAGGACTTAATTACATATCTCACAAAATGTTAAAGCTGTGGTATCTTTTAACAACTTCCTTCCAGACAGAAAAGGCTTCAGTAAATGGAAGGATCCAATTGTCTCGAATGTCAATAGAGGAGCAAAAAAGGCGTCAATCAATGGGCATAAAATAATTATTTTCTCGCTTAACCCTAGCATTATCACGGTTGGGAAAAAATTGCCCACCCTTTTTATTTTCCAAATTTTTTTGAATTAATGAAATCTGACAGCTTTCACCTTTACTTTATTTGTCTCTAACATGATAAAGTATACACACATGTGTTCTGTTTTAAATTTCAAATATAGCAGACTAATAATTTGAAGTATTTGTTAGTGGACAGATTTTACCCACCCTTGGCATTTCATATGACCTACGCTTTTAAACATTTTCAAGTTTGAATTGTGTGATTTTTGTCCATTGTTGTAACTGTTTGCAATGCCGTTAAAGTGGTTTACTGTTTCAATTCTCCACTTTACCATTTACTTGCAGTATAGAAACTTGAGTTGGTAAATTTGTTCTTTCTCTATTGGTGTTTATTCAAATCTAGTTGTATTAAGGGATACAGAACATAGACATGAGTTGTTTTTGTAGATAATAGCAGCCTTAATATTTTGGATGAAAGTGATATTATAGTGCTAAATTGGAAATTGATTTACAGGCGGAGTTGAAGAAAGAAAGTGGTAGTGAGGAAGATAATACAGAAGCGGTTGGTGAGGGTGAATCAAGGTCTATTTCAAGTACTAGCTGCTAATAAGAAAAACGTTCACATTACGAAAATTAATGTCAGATGTGGAAATTGTGGACTTAATTTGTGTAAAAATTATTCAGATATTAAAATTGTGTGCAGGAGCATTTTACTAAAAGAAATATGCAGAATCACTGGAATGAAAAACTGATGTGTGTTTTTTTAAGTAATGTAAAAATGTTGACGATGAAACTTTATTGAACGTACAGTATTTCTGGAGCTCGGAATCAAAACGCGTTAAGTCCACATTTTATCGAAAATGCGTTTTTTCCGAATTTGCCTTCTTTTAGGGACACTTCATCATGCTACACTTGACATTTGTTGCAATTCACATTTTTAGCCTCTTTAAAGCCAGCCTGAAATCGAAGGTCTGATTCAGAACGTATTCTGTCCATCACCCTGAATGGATCAAACCGAGTTAAGTCCATGAACTTAAGATATCTTCTAACGAAAGCAGTACACCAGAATGAACGTAATTAATTCGACACCTGCCTTTAACAAATGTTCATTATTGACTCTTTTCTAAAGTTTGCTTGTTGCTACCTTTAAGTTCATGCAGTCAGATTTAAAAGGACGGGTTTATTGTCTGGAATCTCTATTTAAATCTCCACGCGCAGACAGCGAATTGTTGGTGTGCGGTAAGTGGCATTTAAAGGCAGATGGAGGTCGTTTACAATAAACATGCGTCTTTTACTACAAATTGTGATATTATACTCATAATTTGGTAACAATTTGAACAGTAAGCTTCGAAAGACTCCAGTACAAAACATTGTTTGCACTCCCACGTTGTTTCGCTTCTTTCTTGTGAGATTTACAAACTTTGCAGGTTCTCGCTGGCTTCTTTTTCTGTGGGTGGTAGGTATATGACGGGGGGGGGGAATAAGCCCAACAGTTTGCTTGTAATATTGTCGTCGTAACTCCAGCATCCCCTGCCCTTTCACTAACACTGCAGTTAGGCAAGGTTAACCGTCTATAAAATGCCTGCTTCCAGGTCTAGTCGAAGATTTGTATAGATCCTTTCCTTCCTGGGTTTGCTTCCATTCACGGTCTTATATGCAATTATGTAGACATTCAAAAGCTGAAAAGTACCATAAATATTGTATTGAAGAAACATTTCTGTAATTTTTTTTTTACGTATTTTCCCATAATGGAGAAGGGATATAAGACTTCATTCTGACGCTGACCTGACAGTCAACCCACAACATAACGCTATTGTACTCTATTACGCCCTTCAGTTTCACCACTGTTTATTCCCCTTCATTGTTACCCTTTTTCCTTTATGTTGACCATGTGAATGTTGTGCTTCGTAGACAGACCTTTTCTGTCATCTCACTTTACTGCCAATAACTCTTACAAGACCTCGATTCTGACTCCATTTCTTAAACTTTGTTCATTCCACTTAGAATGCAGGACAGAACTTCAATACACTTTTATTCAAACAGTTAGAACTCTGGAAAACATTTCGCGTATATTTAGAGGAAAATAACTCCTCTTCTTCACGAAAGATCGTTTTACAACCTACAGCAACCCTCTAAATAGACAACTTGAATGAAAACTGTCAATAAAAGTCGCAGGGTCACAAAGACGTCATGTCTAGACGGCTATGCTTTGGGAGCGCATCACAAGACGTTAGTAGGGAAGGGATTAGTTAATACAGCTTCTTGGTATTCGTAATCAATTAACCTACCCCACTTCCAAAACCTTACGGAGATGAGCTGAGCTGAGCTAAGCTAGCAAGCAGCGAGAGAGTTTGCAATGCTTCCCGCGTGACGTCATCACGTAGCAGGAGAACGGGCGAGACTGCGCACTGCTTCACCATTATATTCCCACCACGACGCAGCCCAGCTTAGCCCACCGCACTGAGCAGTGCGGTGACGTCACCCCACCAGTTGATTGCATTCTACTCCTTTCCAGCTTGCGCTTGGCGTGGGGCATAAGCATACAGGACACAGTACAAAATTAAAATATTTTCCACTGCTGTCGAACACAGATTTAAAAACTGTCCCTATGGTACTTTTTGAAATTTTCATCCGACTTTGTATTTTTAAACTTTCTAGCAGCGATTTTCTCCTTCACTACTTTTTATCTAGAGAGATTGTATTTTAGAAAGTATGCTTTCACGGCCGGTGTCTGTGATGAAGTTTTTCCGGGCTGCTATTACACTATCAAAGTTTTTTGCAAAGATCTTTTTATAAAATATATACCTATTATACAATATATGACAGTGTAATGGATTTTCTTTTGTAAAAGTTCCTTTGATAAAAGATCTTTTATTAAATGTAAGTGCAGCTTGTTATCTTTGATAAAAGATTTCTATACCTTGAAACAAATATGGCGGAACGCAAATATAACTAGATTGTTGCTACCACAAAAATTCTGATATCGGAGTATGAAGCAAATGAAATGTAAATAAATAATTTTTATAATATAATTTTAATATTATTAGGGCGAATCCGGAAATGCATATAGAGTGTTAGTTGGGAGGCCGGAGGGAAAAAGATCTTTGGCAAAGCCGAGACGTAGATGGGAGGCTAATATTAAAATGGATTTGAGGAAAGTGGGATATGATGATAGAGACTGGATTAATCTTGCACAGGATAGGGACCGATGGCGGGGTTATGTAGGGCGGCAATGAACCTGCGGGTTCGTTAAAAGTCATTTCTAAGTAAATAATATTTTATAATAATTTGTATAACTTTCCAAGTCCTCTCATTGTAGCTCTTTCAATAAGTTTAGAAGTATACCTCTCTTATCACGTCTTACAATCCATGGTTTAAGCCCTGACCAGATATTTATTCATGGTGTTATAAACTTAACGCGTAAATAACAGTGTAAACAAATCGTAAACTTAACGCGTAAATATTAGTGTCAACAAATCCACGGAACGCGTGTTCATTGTTGTGGAAAAAATGTTAGGAGAGATTTGTTCCTAATTTTAGGTCATGTTTGATAAAATCTTCTGAAAAGATTTCATGTAGTGTAATATACCCCAAATCCTATCTTTTATCAAAGATCTTTGATGTAATATTTTAGCATAATATTCTTTGTCAAAGAATTTTGATAGTGTAATAGCAGCCTCACAGAGACTGTATTTTCTTTGCGATGCACCATTATTTGAACTCATCTTGAAAAACAGAAATCAAATGTTTGAAACAGTAGCTGATCGTTATCGAACAGTACATACAAGCACAAACCCGCACCAACTCAATTCATAAGTAACTGATAGCGGAAGCTTGGGCTCATGCTTTGATACAAACCAGTCCACCGCACTAAACCGCTCCACAAGCAGTCCGCCGCGACCCGTGCGGTGGTGCAGGGTGACGGCACGGGCTAGTTCCGTGCGACACTGCTTAGCCCGTTGCGGTCAGCGAAGGGGAAGCCGGTGGATTTGGACAAATCTGCACGACTCTGGTCCCGGGTAATGCCTGTCTGTCCGGAGGATAAGCCAATATATTTCTTAAGGGTACTTCTGTGAAGCAAGTGCAAAGTATTCATCGATCTGATAAACTCATAATCTTTAGGAGAACTGTTGTGCCAGAAAACACAGTTTTAGAATATCCTCAGTATACTTATTTTTTTCTTTCCAAAAGCTCAAAGTTGTTCCAACAGAAATGTTGCCATCATGTTTTCGGATAAGCTAGCAGCTAATAAAGAATCATATAACTTTTCGGCGAATGATTTTTTTATTTTTTTCTCTTGAGCCTTGCAGACAACTTGGCACATTTTGCTCTTAGTTCAGTTATGATTTTACTTTTTCTCCTTAGGGCTCGTGACAAAGTATTTTTTTTTCCATTTAAAACATTTATGTCGTTCAAATTACGGGCAATAGCTATGTCTATCAGTATCAACTTGGAAACCTGATTTTCGTCACACGCTGGTTCCGATCTGGCCCTGTTGGTTCTGGTTCTCACCTTGACTCCAAAATTCGGCTTGTTTTTCGAAAAGCAAAACCATAATTTCTTTTAGCCGCGACATTACATTTGCGAATGCCTTTGTCGTGTCCTTGAAGATATGAAAAATGATCGGGACGGAAT
This sequence comes from Periplaneta americana, assembly GCF_040183065.1. Taxonomy (NCBI): domain Eukaryota; kingdom Metazoa; phylum Arthropoda; class Insecta; order Blattodea; family Blattidae; genus Periplaneta; species Periplaneta americana. The sequence continues at coordinate 58,453,904 of NC_091125.1, read as the reverse complement.
TTGGAAGGAGTCGCCTGTTTTTAGTGGAAATACTAAAATAAGATATGTCAAAATGTGAACTGCACACTACAGATCTTCTTTTTGAAGGTTGCCACAAACTACTTTTGTTCAGGTCTTGCCGCGATATTGATTTAACCCATTTTTGACGCAAGTCAACATTTGATGGAAATTGATGGAAAGTGATGTCAATTTCATTTTTATCTCCACTTTTACAAAAGGGTACGCAACAGTGAACTATTATGAATCGAAGTGTAGATTGGAATATCAAAGCCGTAACCTGAAAACAATAAGACATTGTGTATGCAAACAAAGTAGGCGTACAATAGGATTAGGATCAGTCATTTGGGCATGCTGTACATGTTAAACAGGAAACAAGTAACGAACTTATGTCTACCGGTTGCCCATAATTTACTGTACACATAAAAACACTTTTCACAAGCTTTTTCCGAGCTATATGTAAACCAGTATCTCAATTAATGCGCCAATTCCCCTACACAACCAATGTAAATTCGGTGTAAACAGCAGTGTAATTGTCTGATATCTAGCGGCGGAGTTCAGAGACCTTGTATAACTATAGCGTAGGCAATGTCTCAGCACATCACATTATTCATGACGTGCTTAAGTTTCACAAAGTATCTGCAAGGTGAGTGCCACGGCAGCTCACTTCAGAACTGAAACAACGACGTGTTGACACTTGTGAAGAACTTCTGCGGCGCTTTGAAGGAGTCGCCTGAAGGTGATAGCTTCCTTGCAAGAATCGTTACTGGAGACGAAACCTGGGTACAGTACCATCAGCCCGAAACAGAGAGAGCAAGCAAGGAATGGCGCCATTCCTCATCACTAAAACCCAAGAAGTTCCGGACGCAGACATCTGCAGGATAGGTTATGCTGAATCTATTTTGGGACGAACGAGGCGTTATCTTGGAGCACTACACACGCCTAGGGGAAACATCATCACCAGTGAGTCACATTCAGATTTGTTAAAAAATTATCTTCGGCTTGAAATCAAATCAAAGTGAAAATTCGTTTTCGAAATGTTAAGGAGGTCAGACGACGCCCTACTGCTGGGCAACCGCGAATTTCTTTAAGGTGAGAAGATGAAGCCTAACTCAGGGCGCATTTAGAAGACCCTTTCCTCACTGCTAATCAGTAGAAGGCTGTGTCTACTTTCTCGGTTATTAACCGTTTGGGAATAGCTGATCTTAGAAAATGCAGGGCTGCTCGGAAAGAAAACATTGAAGAACAAGCTGTAGATCCCCTAGTCTTTGTGACCAGTTTAGAGGATTTCGATTGGAGAGAAGTACTTTTTCACAATGAAACATCTACTGTATTTTGATAGATAACAACGGACCTGTCGGAGTCTATCATGAGTCTGATCGTAGATTTTATACTATATAGTTTGACCGACGTCGAAGGTCGAGACGCATTAACATGTTACGCTGGGGCTGCATCTCTCGTGATGGGGTAGGTGTCTTAAAGCATGTCTATGGCCGGATGCGTTCGCCGGAGTATATGAGCCTTTTGAAAAAACATGTTATTCCCTAAGTACAAGAACGTTATCCCATAGGACCATTAAGATTCCAGCAGTATTGCTGTCCGGTTCACACTTCACAAGACGTTCAAATAGATTCAAAGAAGGCCTGAGATGAAAGTGATCCATTGGCATCCCAGGTCACAAGATCCGAAGGTCGTTGAAAATTTATGGGCGAAACTAAGAAGAAAAATATTTAGACAATAACTACTTCGGAATACAAAAGAAATCTATGGTAAAGATTTTAACGCTTTGGAGGACCTCTCCCAGGATTAGTTCCTACGAGGGTTGATCCCTATGCTGTAGCCCTGACCTATTTCTAGTTGACCTAAGATTTATATTTTGTGCCACATAATGATTGAAATGTGTTATGCTACTTGCCAACCTGCAAGTCTTTACTCGTACATGTCCGCATTGGCTCGAAGCAGGTGTTCGAGTGGCCGTAGGTTCTGTGTCAGTAGAGAAATGGAACCTCTCAGAAAAGAGCTGTGATTAAATACCTGCAAAAGAAGGGGATTTCTCCATCTTAAATTCACCAATATATGACAGGCACCTTAGGAGAATCTACTATATCATATGGTGTAACTGACACAACACTAGAAAACATCAATAAAGAGCATGATTTAGTGCTGCAAGTTCGACGAGTCACCATCAGGAATATAGCAGAGGAAATAGGTTTCTCATGCCATAGTGTGCACAATATTTCGTTAAACGAATTAGGTATGAAAAAAAAATAACTGCAAGGTGGGTGCCTCGAATAATCATGGCTACCATAGAAACCGACGTCACACGCAGATGCTTCATAGCCATCTAAGCTACTTATACGACACGGAAGGCCTGGTTTTTGCGCGGAGTGCCTATTTCGTCACGAAGAACTGGGTCCAAAATATAGACAACAAACGTTATTGTGTAGATCACGCTATGAAAGGTCTCCAAGAGTTGGGTCATTACTTTTTTCTAGTACTGTACAGCACTGATGCAGCAGTCACCTACGTAATGATAATGGTTATCGATGCCGACTAGCGTGTAGAGAGCACCATTTATCTGCGTCGGGTACACGGCTACTTTGTCCATTGGAAATTTGCTTTAGTTGGTCCAATTTGTTGAGGTAGCGTATAGACGGAATGTAAAAGAGCGTACTCGATTAATTCGTGAATATCACTTTAGAAACTGAATAAATATCAAATTTACCTTTATAATGTAATACGTTTTAAGAAGTAATGTAGGAAATGAATTAACATCGTAGTTAAACAATTACCTGTACACAAAAATGTGGAAGGCTTGTATTCCTCTTGATATGAGGAATGTTAATACAGAGAAATCTGTATAGATATTGACACAGTTTTATCATAGCCTACATCGTTTCATGTTGCTTTACATGAAAGATTACTTCACTCAAGCGTCGATTCAAGGGCATAGAGTTCGGGTCCGAATGATCACAGCGGCTTGAAAAAGAATCGCTTCTGTATCTATTATATGTACTGTGTCAATTTAATTTTCTTAAAGTACTGAAGAGCAAAGAGAAAAGGTTCGGAACAGAATTAACAATATTATTTCTACGTACTCATACCTTCTAAACTCAACTAATGAATTGTTTATGCTTGTAGGCCTATGTTTGAGATGGCAGGGCATGTAACACGTAAATGTTATGTTTTATTTAACGACGCTCGCAACTGCAGAGGTTATATCAGCGTCGCCGGATGTGCCGGAATTTTATCCCGCAGGAGTTCTTTTACATGCCAGTAAATCTACTGACATGGGCCTGTCGCATTTAAGGACAATTAAATGCCATCGACCTGGCCCGGGATTGAACCCGCAACCTTGCGCATGTAACACGTATGGGCGAATCCAGAAATGCATATAGAATGTTAGTTGGGAGACCGGAGGGAAAAAGACCTTTGGGGAGGCCGAGACGTAGATGGGAGAATAATATTAAAATGAATTTGAGGGAGGTGGGATATGATAATAGAATGGATTAATCTTGTGCACGATAGGGACCGATGGTGGGCTTATGTGAGTGCGGAAATGAACCTCCGGGTTCCTTAAATACCATTTGTAAGTAAGTAATTATCTAAATTGAATTAATTTGCTTGCTATGTATTGTATAACTTTGTAGAACTTTCGAATTGTTCCACGTCTCAAAGCTGTAATGCTGAGGTAGGCCTAAGTTCTATGGAATACAATAATAGAAATGAAAAAATTGATGATCCCTGACTTTATATTGTGTTGCATTAATGAAAATTTCTTACCTTCTTCGAAACGAGTCGCTTGAATCATGGTCATACCACACCCATGCGTAATACAAGAGCACGAGAGGATAGTATCGCGTATATAACAATATGTATAAGACCAGTGGAACTGAAACGAACAGCCCGCAGATACAAACTGTCATGAAAGTGATGCATGCTAATGTCTGCAGGTGCCACTTCAATGTTGAGTGGCAAGAACCAGTCTTCTTGTCCACCACGTCCATGATAATTTCACCTGAAACAAAGGCAAACTTTATAGTTGCCATGGGACTAAACAAAACAAATATGTAAATATACACTCTACCACTTTGTTTTTACTTTTTTTGAAGTTGTTTTGTCCACACCTGTGGGGTAACGGTTAGCACGTCTAGCCGCGAAACCAGGTGGCCCGGGTTCGATTCCCGGTCGGGGCAAGTTACCTGGTTGAGATTTTTTCCGGGGTTTTCCCTCAACCCAATATGAGCAAATGCTGGGTAACTTTCGGTGGTGGACCCCGGAATCATTTCACCGGCATTATCACCTTCATCTCATTCAGACGCTAAATAACCTAAGCTGTTGATAAAGCGTCGTAAAATAACGTACTAAAATAAAAAAAATTGAAGTTGTTTTGTTTATTCACCTGTCTTACTATTAATTACGAAACGTTAACTGTTGAGCATAAATAGATGAAAGTATTCAGTATCTACCAATCATCATATCTGGGAATGATGGACATTAAATATAATAATTTTATTGCAATTTGATAACACACATTTACTTTATATGAAAAATACAATGGCCATAAACATGCTCCCAAATTTCAGCATTGTTTTTGCCTGACGGTCTCGCAGAATCCTTCATTACCCACAGGAGTCGAATACATGAACTAAAGCAGATACTGGAGTAAGAGCTGCTATAGCAGCAGGAAGTCAAGAAGAAAATGGAATTTGAGAAGAAAGAAGTGCAATGGATTGAATTCTGGTGAGTTTGGAGGCCAAGTATGTTCGGATCTCGATGAGACGAACTGCGGCCTGTATTCAAGCAGATGGTCGACATTTTGAACAGTTCATCTAAGCAAATGTAAACAAAATGCCTTAGCTGCGGTACGTCCGAAGAAATGACGGGCTTTTCTAAAATAGATTTTATTGATCGTTCAGCGCTGTAACACTATA